>NC_085879.1:31952703-31955203 GCF_034702125.1 Engraulis encrasicolus | reverse complement strand
AGAAGGAGTCTTTGTGGTGTACCCTGCTGAGAATGCTTGTCATTCATTAGACGCGGAGATGTCTGAGACTGGGATATTTAAACATGACTCGACAAGCGTGAAAGAGCGTAAGAGATAGGCTAACACTGGGGAAACTCTCTCTAAGTGCAGCACAGTCTGAGACGGGAAACAAAGCGAAGCAAAACATCAACGATGCACAACTTTGTTGCAGTTGCAAGGAGTTTGTGTGAGATCTTGCAGCAATTTAGTCAAAGGAAGTGGGCACTTAACCCTTTAATGCAGAGCCTTTATTATACGCTTCTTTTTACCAAAATTGTAATGAACAAGTCTTAATATGTTACTGAAAACTTTTGGTAATATCATAGCAATGTTCGGTAACACTTTATAATAATGTCTGCTTAGTAAAGACTTAGTAAATAATTTACTAATGATGAACGAAACATTAACAATTTTTTTATCATTAACTAAGTGTTATTAATGCTTTATAAAATATCTAGAAATAATATATACAAGATTTTACATACCTTATAACAGAGTATTTTATTCATTTACAAGCAATTTGTAAATGTTTGATAAAAATAAGATATTAACATAATATTTCCTAGTCATTTACAACCATCTGTTAACATTCCCTAGCCATTTACAAACATTTGTTAATGTTTTGTTCATTAATAGTTAATTATTTATTAAGTCTTTATAATGCTTTTTTGCATCCATTATTATAAAGTGTTACCCAATGTTCATATGACGTAGTTGAGTTTTAGCCAGTTAACAGTGATTCAGATCATAAGTGATGCCATCTGCAGCAAAAGGCTGCCTTGGCAGTAAACAAACAGCACTGCATATGGGTTTGGACGTGTTGTTTCTGGTCCAGTAGTGATCTGAATACAGAATACTGTAATACAGGGCTGCACAATTAATGAAAAAGTGATAATCACGATTATTTTGATCAAAATCACAATTATTTCCCGATTATTCATCAACAATAAACAAGTGAATTTTTGTGCAAATTATTTAAAATCACGAAACTACATTTTAACCAAGAATGTAATATATAAGGTATGAACAAAATAAAATTGAATTGAAATAATATTGTAAAAGGCAAATAGCATGAAGTTTAGGCAGGCTTACAGATTTTTGCCCAGAAACAGCAGCCTGTCAAAAATGAATTGGCTTCAAGGACGCCTGAAGGTGCCCGACTATATTGCCCCCTGTGCGATCGTGGTTAAATCACGATTTTCTTTTTTTTTTCCAATAGTCACAGCCAAAATCAATTTTTAAAAATTCATTCTGATTAATTTCGCAGCCCTAGGTGAAGTGGCCATTCGGTCAGATGAAAAAGCTCTGTCCCCTTGTGTGTTGATGATGAACGCTGACTATTTGTTCATGCCAATGAGAGCTCAGCCCTGCTCGGCCAAAATCCTGTTTTTCGATTAATTAATTATTTATCTATTTTTTTTTACTTTCGATTAATTGTGCAGCCAGCCAGCCCTACTGTAATGTAATAACCTGCTGGCTAATCTGCTTTGCCTGGCCAGAAGGACACGGTGTCTGGCAGCCTCACAGAACAGAACAGAACAGGAAGTGTGTGTGTGTTTGTGTGTGTGTGTGTGTGTGTGTGTGTGTGTGTGTGTGTGTGTGTGTGTGTGTGTCAGAGTATCTGCACTGTGTATGTTCATGTATGTGTATAACTACTGTAAGTGTGCAAATGAGTAGGTGTGTGTGTGTGTGCGTGTGTGTGTCAGAGTATCTACACTGTGTATGTTCATGTATAACTAAGTGTGTGTGTGTGTGTGTGTGTGTGTGTGTGTGTGTCAGCAGGTGTGGGCGTATTGTCTGGAGTGAGAGGAGAGTATCGCTTTTTTATGTTCATATACTGTGCAGTGTGTAACTGTGTACTGTATCTGTATGAGTAAGTTTGTGTGTATGTGTGTGTTTGTGTGTGTACGTACATGTGCATGTGTGTGTGAATTGTGAGGAGAACTGTGTTGCGGGCGGCAAAAGAGCAGTCTTCTGTGCCACATTAATGTTGCTATTCTAAGTCACTGCTGTGGTCCTGTATAAGCTAAGCAGTATAAGCTAACATCCTGTTATGGTTTTATAGGCATTCAGTGACTCCATGGATAAGCCTTTACTGTGTACCAAGCCCCACCAACCACACTCTCTCTCTCCAGGGGACATATCATGTGTTCCTGTGTCATGTAGGCCTACCGTACGTACAGTACACCACATCCGAGGGACGACTCATCGCTTTTCAGGGTTTGTTTTGGTGAGGACAGAAAATATTATTCCTGTGTGTGTATGATGACCAATCACAATGTTTTGGAACGGGGATCGAAACCAAGCCAAGCATTCCACTCCACTCCACTAACACTACACGCCTCTCAGCCAACAGCAATAAGCTTGCTCTGGAACATATACAATGTATAGGCTAGTACTATTCATCTGTCTAGACCCATGGTTCTCAAAGAGGGGGTCGGGGACCCTTGAGGGGCCAGCC
>NC_085879.1:31937703-31940203 GCF_034702125.1 Engraulis encrasicolus | reverse complement strand
TGTGGGCATGAGTATATTTTTCCACCTTTTTGTTCATCGTTATAATTTGAACCGTGTATGTCATGTGACCTTGAAGGAACTTAAGTGACCTGGAAGCGTTAGGGTCAGGTAAAGCACTTCTGAAATGAGGTGGTAGCGTGCACTGCGTTTGCAACGCTCCAAAGATTCTACTGCTGGTACGAGGCGTACACGGTAATACTACTTTGAATTTATTTGTATTTTCTTTAAACATTTTTGTATGTATTTTTTCTTAAATATTAATGCATTGTATGTGTTTTTGTTTGGTTTCTACCAGTTTTCACGGTGCTCATGGCGAGCAAAGATAATAAAGAGTCATGATCATCAGTAAGAATGCGTGGACCAGGTTTATTGACTAGCAGCAGTTACAGTGAAAACGTCGCCTTCAAGTTCTGACCAAGGATTGCTGGGTTCCTGTGGTCATCGCCGGCGAAGCCTTGGCGTGTCACCCCTCTACGTCCTCCTCCCGGGTGACCGTGCGGCAAGCAGCTGTTCTCCGCGGCGGGTCGGTTGATCTTCGGACCCTACGTCTCCTTCACCTGGCGTGTTGCCGTCAGTCTAGGTGGGCCGGATTGCTAACTCCGGTAGCCACCACCACTACAGGCCCTTGCGTGCAGTTGGCTCGCCCCACGCTAAGCGAGAATTATATTGCGTGGGCGCGCCTTTTCGGTGGAGTACGGGACAATATCTGCGTCTTCAGTGCTGGACTATTGGACAATTCATCTTCGCGTCTTCAGTGCGCGGCTGGACACCGTGATGGACAATTATGGATTGAGGATCTGCTTTATTCCAGCCGTGGGCTACCACTCCTTGGACTCCTTCATCGGCCGTGTCACAGGTTGTATACAACGTTCTTAAGAAACGCTATGGTTGATGTGATAAGAAACGCTTTAAGATAGGCACTTAACCATGCCAATTGTTTGCACTTTGTAAGGGGAATTTGAATTTTATCCTCGCTATTTCAAATGCCATGATTGATTGAAGAGTGGTTTTAATGAAAAATAGGGTTTTATGAGCATTGTAGCCTACTGCCATTTAAACACAAGTTGTATTGTAGGCCTATTTTATATGAACCTTTTTAAAATAGCAAATATGTCTAATCAAAACAAAACAGAGGGGTTGTCAAAAGAAAATGAAGTAGAGCTTTGTGATATTTGTGGTCAAGTTGAGGAGATCATTCAAGCTGAAGGTGAAAACCCAAACAAGGCCATTAGACATTTCTCATGTACCTCATGTACAGATAAGCCAGAGGCACAAATGAACAGGCTTAGTGCTGCTGCTGCACAGACGAGCAAAACTGTGCCCTCCGATGACAAAAGGTTAACACCAATGTTGCAAAAAGTAAAAGAGCAAGATCTCTCCCAGAAAGAAAACAAGTTTAAGTCTGCCTATGAGGAATGGAAAGCCGAAGTCAGAGTTGTACGAGCTCAGTTAAAGACACAGTGCAATGAGAGAACTTTAATCGAGATGATGGATGCAGTGGAAAAGCAAGAGGTTGAGTTGAGAAAATTGTATGATGGCATACGGAGTCACGTTGTACCAAGTCAAGAAATTAAGAGGAAGATCGATGCATGCACTGCAGTAACTACTGACCTGATGAAGATAATGGGAATACGTTTAACTGAAGATGACATAGACTTTGATGCTGAAGCAGAGAATGCAAGGTTACATCTGGTGCTTGACAATGAATATGCACGATCCATATATGGATCAATCGTTTCTAAAGCCATTGCCCATAGCCATCATTCTGAACATTCTATAGGGTCAGCAGGTATTTCTGGTAAAAGAGCAGAAACTGCTGTAGAGTTGGCTGCAAAGAAAGCTGAATTGGAATTGTAGGCTGACATAGAGGCAAAGCGTCAGCAATTAAAAAAGCTAGAGCGTCATAGAGACATTGTGGTCATGAAAGCAAAACTCAGAGCATATGAAGAGGAGGAATTAAGAGATCAAAGCAGGCAATGTAGCCTAGCATGTGATGTGATGAAGTCAAACCCACTTCCCCCTAGTGTTGCTCCCCTGACAGGACATGCTGCAAAGACTGAAGTAAGTCTAGTGCAGGCTCTGCAAGAGTCAATGGCCTTAACTCGACTTCCTGTTCCCGAGCCCTCTGTATTCTCTGGAGATCCACTTAAGTTTATAGAGTGGAGTACAAGCTTCAAAGCCCTAATAGAGGGATGATGTGTCAATGCAGCAGACAAGTTGTTCTACTTACAGAAGTACATTGACGGTGAAGCAAAGTCAGTTTTGGAAGGTAGTTTCTATAGAAAAGATGAGCAAGCATATCAACAAGCCTGGAAGAAGCTGAACGAGAGATATGGTCACTCCTTTGTAGTACACCGTGCCTTCAGGGAAAAACTCAACAGATGGGCAAACATTGGTGCAAGAGAGTATATTAAGTTAAGAGAATTCAGTGACTTTTTACAATCCTGCAGCGATGCTATGCCTCACATCAAGGGCCTTCAGGTTCTGAACGACTGCGAGG
>NC_085879.1:31930203-31932703 GCF_034702125.1 Engraulis encrasicolus | reverse complement strand
TAATTTGGAGACAAATTATCCACCCCCCCCCCCCCCCCCCACTGACCATGTGCAAGGGAGTACGGAAATTGTATCCATCGCACCCACTGACCAATGACCATGCGCAAGGGAGTTAATTTTCCATCCACTCGTGTCCTCAGGCAACGCCCCCGTACTACACCGTGGCCAATGCATTTCCCCCTGAGAGATTGTTCTTCTGTGTCGAATTTCTTTGGTGTAAAGTCATTTCAGCTGGAGCTGTAATAGTTCCAATATTGTATCTCTGATCATGCACACCCCAAAGCCCTCTGTTCAATAGCACTACACTGATGTTACTAACAGTAAAACAAATAAATAATAAACAAATTCTGTCGTTGTTTTTTTTCTGAAACATTGGCCCCTGCACAAAATGACCCAAAAAGCCATTAAAATAACCAAGGCTGTAGGATAACGCCTTAACATCTGTAAAATGACCCCTCGGGCGGGGAGGCACAGGGAAAGCACGCAGAACAGTGTGTGTGTGTGCGCGTGTGTGTCTGTGTGTGCATGTGTGTGCGTGTGTGCATGTGTGTGTGTGTGTGTGCATGTGCGTGCATGTGCGTGTGTGCGCATGTGTGTGTGTTTGTGTAATGTGCATGTGTGTGTTAGGGAAAGCAACGTGTAAAGCAGTGTGTGCGTGCGTGCGTGCATGCGTGCGTGCGTGTGTGTGTGTGTGTGTCTGCCTGCGTGCAGAGCAGTGCCTTCAGTTCTGTGTGGCCTCTGTCTCACAACACAGTACTAATGCAGTGCTATGGGGACGCCACTGAATATCATTGTTAGCAGTCTTACTATGTGTGTGTGCATGCGTGCGTGCGTGTGCGAGAGTGTGTGTGTGTGTGTGTGTGTGTCTTTTGCCTCTGAATAATCTTGCAAGCGGTCGTGCTGTGTGTGTGTGTGTGTGTGTGTGTGTGTGTGTGTGTGTGTGTGTGTGTGTGTGTGTGTGTGTGTGTGTGTGTGTGTGTGTGTGTGCGCGCGCACATGTGTGCGTGTGTGTGCATCTCGCTTAGCGCCTGTCTGTTATGGTGAAGTGTGAATGCGTTAGGATTAGGTTGTGTAATACGGGGCCGCATGCTCCCAACTTAAAATTCTGCGTGTCTTAATCTTAAACAACACACTGCTCTCGAAGGGTGCTACATAAACTGACACAAGCTTCATGGAGGATACTCGTGAAGGAAATAAGCAAATAAGCAAAGAGGGGGATGTTGTCACGCAACAACACGCCTTGAAAAATAAAAAATAAAATATAATAAAATAACAAAAGGGCAGAGCAGAGCAGATGTAGTAGCCAAGGGAGGCGATTTTGGGATGTTATCGGGAATGGTTCCAAGAGCAAAACATTGCTAATATTACTAATATATACTAGTATACTAATACTAATACTAATACAAATACGAATACTAATACTAATACTAATACTAATACAAATACGAATACTAATAATAGTGTACTACTAATATACATTGTGTCAAGGGTGTAGGTTTGGTCTTAGCTTTGTTGCGACCTTAAACTTACTACCAAGTAAGTAATCGATGTAGATGTTTGTTCATTTCTTTCTTTTTTATTTAGCGCAGCACTATGGCTCTCTGTAATGTCACAGCAATGTTGTTATGATGTAGTTAAGCATTTTCAGTAAGTGAATAGGGTCGCCGGCGACCCCTGCTGCAGTAAGAGGCTACGGCTCTTGGTACTGTTGTATCCATGTTGTTATGATGTAGTTGAATATTTTCGGAAAATAGTGAATAGGCCCGCCGGCGACCCCATCGGCACTAAGAGGCTACTATGGCAAAAATGGGTAGGGACTATTTTATATCCCTTGGTCGTGACATGTCACGACCGTAAATACCCAAATCTACACCCATGTGTAGTATAATACTAGTACTAATAATATAATTACTAATATTACATTACGGTACATTACCCTTAGCTGACGCATTTATCCAAAGCAACTTACAATTACTCACAGGGTATTGGTTACAGTCCCTGGAGCAGTCTCAAATGGGGTTAGGTGCCTTGCTGAAGGTCACCTCTGCCATGGAGTTGGGCAGGGAGTGGGAGGGTGGTCTATGAACCAACACAACCCTCTGATCTAAAGGTCATCTCCTTAACTACTAGGCCACAGCTGCCCCATACAATATAAAATAAAAGACATGTCATGGCCTAGTGGTAACCGTGCGATCACACGTTGAACGCCGGCGTTGAACGTGTGCAAAGCAGCGGAAGTAATTGACTTTGTATAGAACAGCAGGCGGCAGAAGCGTTAAAAGCTGTAAAATCGTTTCTTGTAGAGGTGTGCCGTTCATGAACGACCCGTTCTTTTGAACGTCTCTCTGAAGTGAACGATGGGAACCGGATCACAGCTGGGGGAGCCACTCGACCGTTATTTCGTTCATTTTTCATTCATTTTAAGCACGTGACCTCGGCCAGAGTAATAACATTTGGGAAAAAACACAATTGTTTGCCTCAAAGAGAGGCAAAAACGGTC
>NC_085879.1:31907703-31917703 GCF_034702125.1 Engraulis encrasicolus | reverse complement strand
GGGTTTACCAGACCACATTACTTACTTCGTAAGTTATTTTCGGTCTGTATCCTCAATTGGAACGCTTGGGTGTATTGAGGAGGATTGCAACGCAGTCTCACCCCAAGTAGTCAATTTCTGACTACCTTGGACCAGACGGCAATTTTTGACGTCTTGGGTATTCCTTCCACGTCACATTTTGACTATGTGGCCTAACCCTAGACCTATTCCTAAACCTAAGCTCAATGACGTTATGCTGCCACAAGGGGGCGCCTTTGAGGACATAGTCAAAATGTGACGTGGAAGGAATACCCAAGACGTCAAAAATTGCAGTGTTGGGGTGTCAGAAATTGAGTAGTCAAAAATGTACTACTTGGGGTGAGACTGTGTAGAGGATTGAGCTGAGATATGGTTTGAAATTAGTGGACCATTTTGCTGACAGTTGACGTTTATGACGTTTATTGGCCGGCCATCAGACCATTGGGAATTATGAACTGATTCTGGCCAGTCAGGCTACTGCATACCAGTATAATGTCACAGAATTTTGTGGAAGCAGAGGTGGTTTTTGTCAGGTATTATGTGCTTTTTTTCTGGATGCGGGGCAGCCGGGGAAAGGGCGGGGTGTCGTTAGGGCATAACTCGTCATAGGCTCGCCTCTGTTCCAGTCGGTCAACTATGTGAACATAGAGGAAGCACCTCCGTGGACCTTTCATAGAAAGCACTTCCATGACCACCATCACAGATTTTTTTTTTTGCAAAATCCATGAAAATGCCACAGTTCTTGTGTCCCAAGGGGTCAAGTTCTATTTTTCCGTAATTCTGTGAGCTCATGTTGTGCATACATACCGTCAGATGTGACTCTAGACTAGGCTCAGCTGGGGCCCCAAACAAATATTCAAAAGTATGAACATTTCAACCAAAATGGCCACTACTGTAGTAAAGTGAGGGCTGTTATTCACCATCTAAGGGCTTGGGGGCCCAAGCAGCTGTCTGCCATCCTGGTGACAAGATGTGCCTCTGCATACCGTATGTCACAAACTCCTTTTGCCCCTAAACACAAATTCGCATTTGCATCTCAAACATCCATGTCAAATATGTCCGCCCATCTGTAATGCATATACTGCAGTGGTGTAACAGAATAATGAGAACTCATTTGGCATGGGTAATGTGTGGGTAATGTGTGTGTAGTGTGTGTGCGTGTGTGTGTGTGTGTGTGTGCCTGCGTACGCGTGTGCATTTTCCGCTGATAGAGTGTTTGTGTCCATGCTCGTCTATGTGTGTACAGTGTATGTGTGTGTGTGCGCCTCTGTGTGTGTGTGTGTGTGTGTGTGTGTGTGTGTGTGTGTGTGTGTGTGTGTGTGTGTGTATGAGGGATGGATGCTTCACAGACCTCCTCAGTAAATGAAGGCCAAGCCCAGGGGGTGAGAGTGCAAGAGATCGGCTCAAATAACATCAGCTCAAATCAGATCAGATCAAATCAAAACAGCAAGGGAGATGGGTGATCCAGTGGCTCGGAGAGAGATCAGATTGACTCTGTGTGTGTGTGTGTGTGCATGTGCGTGTCAGTGTGTGTGTGTGTGTGTGTGTGTGTGTGTGTGTGTGTGTGTGTGTGTGTGTGTGTGTGTGTGTGTGTGTGTGTGTGTGTGTGTGTGTGTGTGAATGGGATGGATGGATGGATGGATGGATGGATGGATGGATGGATGGATGGATGGATGGATGGATGGATGGATGGGTGATCCCGTGCTTAAGAGAGAGATCAGACTGAGGCCTTCAGCCATTCAGTTCAGCCATTGAATTCACTGGAAGCATGCATGTCTACCAGGAAAACACTGCAGCATAGTAAATAAATAACTAAATAAAACATGAATAAAATCTGAGCTGACTATACAGTATAATATGCTGAATAACAGATGAGTGTCCGGTGTGGAGAAATCATGTTGCCTGACCTCAGTAGTACTTTCAATTCAGGATAGACAGGTCATCAGCTGGGAAAATTAGGCCTTTCGTCCTACCGCACTTTTCTCTGTGGATTACTGACCAGAAGCCCTATTGGAAGAAATTAAAACATGGGGCCACGTCAATTTTTGCTCAGAATTCAATATGACCGCCATTTTCCAAAATGACTTGTTTTCATGCATTATTACATTGTATTATAAGGTGATATTCATGAACGATTAACTACTTTCAGCACTATTCTGTCCTATTTCATACATATATGTTTACAAAGGTTGACTAAACTAAAATAGATGAAAATAAAGTTGGCCACATCGCAATATCCAAAGGAAATTGCTGAAAATAATGATTGAAATGCACATACAGAGTCTATGGCTGCGAAAATTAGGCCTATGTCAGAGTTTTCACAGTGGATTACAGACCAGAAGGCCTATTGAAAAAGATTCAACAGCTGGTTGCCATCTCAAATGTGCTCCAAAATTCAAAATGTTCTCTGTTTTTCAGAATGGCAGACTTTCACACATTTTTCTCAATACTGTAAGGCCATAATTACCAATAAAGATGACCTATTTTTTCAGTTAAATTGTCCTATCTCCTTACAGACGTGAGTATAAAGGTTGTCTAGAAAAAGGCATGAATATAGGGGTTGGACAAAATAACTGAGACACCTGTCATTTTAGTGTCATTTAGTTCCTCTTGCATTCGCAGTTAAACCTGTTCGATGTGGTTCATCTTTCTTTCTGGTATGCAGACATTACCTTGGATACTGTGGCTCTTGATACATCACAAAGACTTGCTGTCTCGGTCAAAGATGCAACAGTTACACAGAATTTTTGAACTCTGACATGTCACCCATAATGTTGTGTGCATTGCAAAATTTTGAGCAAAACTGTGCTCTTACCCTGCTAATTGAACCTTCACACTTCACTTTACTGGTGCAATGTGCCATTAAGGTGGGGGGGGGTCGCGGGGACCGAACGATGTTGAGGAGCGGGGGGATGAATGAGGGGGTGAGCGGGGGTACGGGGCAGACTGGGGTTGGGGGGGAATGAGTCGGGGTTGAATTAGGAGGTGAATAGTGTGTGGGGGATGAGTGAGGTGGTGGGGGGGAATAGTGTGGGGGGTTCAGGGGGCAGAATAATGTGTGTGTGTGTGGGGGGTGGGGTAGGGAGAGAGAGGGGGGGGGGGGGGGGGGTTGACCTGCCAAACTTTTCCATTGGATGGGGGGTGGGGCGGGTATTTTTGTGGGGGGCTGGGGGGAGAATGAGTCAGGGGGGGTGAGCGTGGGGGGCAGAATAGTGGGGGGTGAGTGAGGGATGGAGGGGCAGAGTAGCATGGGAAGGATGAGTGAGGGGGTTGGGGGCAGAATAGTGTGTGGGGGGGATGAGTGAGGGGTGGAGGAGGCAGAATAGTGTGTGGGGAAAAGACACTGTAGAGCAGGGGAAAGATGAGCGGGGGATACGCATGCACGCTCACCCTTGCTCTATGCAAAAAAATGTAGGCCTGAAAAACTTTGGTAACACTTTATAATAATGTTCCTTAGTAAAGACTCAGTAAATAATGAACTAATGATGAATAAAACATTAACAAATGTTTTTATTATTAACTAAGTTTTATTAATGCTTTATAAAATATCTACAAATGATATATGCAAGATTTTACACACCTTATAACAGAGTATTTTATTCATTTACAAGCAACTTGTAAATGTTTGATAAATATAAAATATTAACATAGCATTTCCTAGTCATTTACAAGCATTTGTTTACATTTCCTAGACATTTACAAACGTTTGTTAATGTTTTGTTCATCACTAGTTAATTATTTATTAAGTCTTTGTAATGCTTTTTTGCATCCATTATTCTAAAGTGTTACCATAACTTTCTGTCAGAAATCTAATGTGAAAAGTTTGGCAGATCAATAGCCTTTTTTCAACAGTCAACTGTGTATGTGTAATTCAATCATTTTCTGACAACAATCCTTAGGATATTGTCTATAGGAAATTTACATCTTTCTGTTGTCAACCTTTGTACTCACGTCTGTAGATAGGAGATAGGACAGAATTTCACTGAAAATAGGTTATCTTTATTGATAATTATGGTCTTACAGTATTGAGAAAAATGTTGAAAGTCTGCCATTCTGAAAGAAAGAGAACATTTTGAATTTTGGAGCACATTTGAGATGGCAACCAGCTGTTGAATCTCTTTCAATAGGCCTTCTGGTCTGTAATCCATTGTGAAAACCCTGACATAGGCCTAATTTTCGCAGCCATAGACTCTGTATGTGCATTTCAATCATTATTTTCAGCACTTTCTTTTGGATATTGCAAGGTGGCCAACTTTCTTTTCATTTCTTTTGGTTTAGTCAACCTTTGTAAACATGTATGTAAGGAAATAGGACAGAATAGTGCTGAAAGTAGTTAATCGTTCATGAATATCACCTTATAGTACAATGTAATAATGCATGAAAACAAGTTATTTTAGAAAATGGCGGCCATATTGAATTCTGAGCAAAAATTGACGTGGCCCCATGTTTTAATTTCTTTCAATAGGGCTTCTGGTCAGTAATCCACAGAGAAAAGTGCGGTAGGACGAAAGGCCTAATTTTCCCAGCTGATGACCTGTCTATGAATCCCCATGGATAAAAAAACAGTCATTTCCTAGTTGTTACTCTATTGGTGGTTTCGTTGGTTGAAACCCAGATTTTCCCAATGTAATCTTGATAATGCAAACAAAAAGCATGTCTTTACTAAGATGGATTGTGTTTCCCTTGTTTGCTACCATGTCCATTTCTCCCTGTGTGGACATTGGAAATTGCTATATACACACACACATACACATACAGACAATTGTGGTGCGAAGTCACTGTGAAGAGAGTGGTTGAACATGTGGGGGATAACTTTACGTCTGGGAAGATTGTCTTTTATTCAAGCAGGGGTAAAAGTAGACTGGTGCTCACAGGTGCGTAGCATCGGTATAAAATGTACAGCCGGTGCGAAGTACCGGTAACACTAATTTGAAACCCACATTTGAAAAAGAAGTAAGGTGTGCTATTTCAGTAGAAAACACATACAACCACACTATGCCATTTGAGACAAGTGTCCTATGAAGACACACCTGAAATAGTCAGACATAGGTCTGGGGTGCGTTTCTCGAAAGCGTAGTTGTTAGCCAGTTAGCAACTTCGGTAGTTGCCAATGGGAAATTGCATTGCAAACAACAAAGTAGCTAATGTAGTTAGCAACTGGTTTCGAGAAATGCAGCCCTGTACTGCACATGCTTACTTTGTTTGCGTGCTTATTTGGTTTGTTTATTGTTTGTTTGTGGGTGGGGGTGGAAGGGGAGGGGAGCTTTCACCCCTGCATCCAAGTCAAAGTAGTCAATAATTACCCAAAAGGATGTGCAGTTCCTGACAATTTAGCTCAGGGACGGGCAGAGTTGTATGAATTGAAGTAGAAGTACTCTTACACATGTAAATACAGCACCGGTGGTATGCTAACACATGGTTTCAAGTTTGTAATACTGTATCATACTACTGGTGTTGTAATTACATCTGTAAGAGAAAAAAAAACTTTCGACAAAGTACTTTCAGAAAGGGCACTTTTTTATCCAGTAGGGCAAAGGTGCAGGTGCTATAGCACCACCTCGTCCCTATCTGTGCACGCCTGTGCTGTCGGGCATATTCACTATTTGCTGAAAATGCTCAACTACATCATAACAACATTGTAATGACATTACAGAGAGCCTTAAGGAACAGATTAAGACATAGCCATAACAATTTTGGTGACAGTAAGGTTATAAAATAGGCTCTGCGCTAAAGGGTTTTAACCTCTTTTGTTGAATTGGACTGGCCCCCTTCATCCAAGAGAACTCACTATGCTTGTGAACACACTGCAACGTTTTTGAGCCATCTTTTGTAAAATTTATTGTGGGGCCTTCTGAAGTCTATCAGCGTTTTCACACCTGGTCCCTTTCAGCCGCCTAAGCGAACTCAGAGTAGTGACTCAGCATTTTTGCCGCATATGTGAACGCTCCAAAGAGTACCCAGACCCTCGGATGCGAATCGTACTGAGACCTTGGTTGACGTGGTCTCAGTTTGGTTCGCTTATGAGTTCTGACAAGTTACACTTGTGAAGAGGTGTAATCACTTAAGGAGGGCGTTAGAGGACCGGATGTGATAAAAAAAGAAGAGTGACACACCATAAAAGCCTACCAGGACCAGAAAGATCAGCCAGTTCTTGTTGCAATACACTCACAATATGAACAAAAACAGAACTGAGTCCTTTTGCTGTCGTTTTGCTTTTTGGTCCACTTAAAGAGGACTGAGTTTGGTTCACTTAAAGGGGACCAGATGTGAAAAACCTATAAGAGGGTCTGCATCAACCAAAGCTGTGCCATGAGCAACTGGACTTCCACAAAGAGCTTTAACAAGAACACCAGTTGCTCACAACTTCAGCTCCTTTGACCACAGTGTACAGTTCGAGTGCATATACAGTGCTGAAGGTGACGGTGTTCAAGGGCGTTCAAGGGCATCCAAGGGTGTTCAAGGACGTCCAAGGGCGTTCAAGGTTGGGTGAAGCCTATGAGGGGTTGCATAAACAGGCCCAAAGTTCCCAGCACGCACACCGTCACAAACACCCACAGGAAGATGCGGTCGATCACCATGGCAACGTACTTCCAGTCATCTTCCACCTGAGGGAGAGAGAAGGACAAGAAGGGAAAAAAAGCTACAATTTAAAAAAAAAAAGATCATGGGGGTTCATGTACCATGTACTGTGTGTGAAAATTCTAGATTGATATTGATGTGTGTGTGTGTGTGTGTGTGTGTGTGTGTGTGTGTGTGTGTGTGTGTGTGTGTGTGTGTGTGTGTGTGTGTGTGTGTGTGTGTGTGGTAGAGAGGACAAAAGGAAAAGAGAGAGAGAGAGAGAGAGAGAGAGAGAGAGAGAGAGAGAGAGAGAGAGAGAGAGAGAGAGAGATAGAGATAGAAAGCTATGCCTCCATCCTTGGACTTGTTTTGATTCCTTACTGTATGTTCACTGCGATGTGTGTGTGTGTGTGTGTGTGTGTGTGTGTGTGTGTGTGTGTGTGTGTGTGTGTGTGTGTGTGTGTGTGTGTGTGTGTGTGTGTGTGTGTGTGTGTGTGTGTGTGTGCATATGTGCCCCCTGACCTCCTTGGCCTTGTTTCGGCTTCTCATGTTCTCCGCGATGTACTTGACACTCTCGATGGCCTGCTTGATCTCCGGGGAAACCACAGAGAATGCCACGACAGCATTCACTGCCGGCGGAGCCGCGATTGCCCGCCGATTCCCCGCCGATGCGTCCACATCAGCGGCAGACGATGCCCGACTCCCCTCCACCCCTAATAATGATAGTAATAGTAATAATAGTAATATTAATAATAATAATAGCTGCACTGAGCACTGTCTATGTCTAAATACTGTCTTATGTCCATGTATGAGTACTGTCTATGTCTATACTGTCTATGTCCTTACCTAGATTAGTCTATGTCTGCATGGGAGAGCAAGAAACGTAATTTCAAATTCTTTGTATGACCAGTGCATGTAAAGAAATTGACAATAAAACCAACTTGACTTGACTTGACTTGACTTGCATTTGTACAGTATAGCACAATTCATACAGGACATATAGCTCAATGTGCTTAACATATTAGATAGCCAACAACATTAAAAAGCAGTAACAATGGAATAAAATGGATGAAAAATAGAAAATAAAAAATAAAAATTAAATAAATAGAATATGGTTGATTCAAAAAGAAGGCAAGTTATTATAATACATCAGAGTAACAAAATCGTGATACGAACCGAATCGTTGAGTGTATCGTTACAGCCCTAATAATAATAATTATAATTAAGTGTAATAATCAATCAGTGTTGTATAGCGCTTTTCATGGAGCTCAAAGACGCAAAGACTCGAAGACCTCCCCTACCTCCTCCTCCGCCGACACTGCTGCCGATGACACTGCTGCTCCCCTCCACGCAGTTCATCCCCCCATCCCTGCACCCTCCGTTCCCGCCGCCCCTCTTCTTCCTCTTCCGGGCCTTCTCTATCGCTCCTTTCTCCGACAGCTCTCCTCCTCCGGCGCCGCCGCTCCCTTTCTCCCCCGGCTCCTTCTCTCTGATGCTCTTGCGCAACTGCTGGTCGATGGGGCGGCGCATGAGCATGACGCGGGGCAGAACGCTGAGGAAGACGTGCCGCACCCACTGAGGCATGGTGTGGGTGGTGGGCGTGCGGTAGTGCACGTTCAGCACGAACACCGTGATGACGATGGAGAGCGTGACGAAGATCATGGTGAAGAGCAGGTACTCGCCGATCAGTGGGATGACCAGCGAGGTGGAGGGGATGGTCTCTGTGATGACCAGCAGGAACACAGTGAGGGAGAGCAGCACCGAGATGCAGAGAGTCACCTGGATGGGAAAGACATGACAAATCACACATGAGAAGCAGTTCAAGTTTCTTAACCCAGTAAGACACGGCCCCTGTTACTTACAAATGAGCTGTTGTCAGAATGGCAATGACAAAGTCGTAATGTATTACTAAAGACCCTGTGTTATGTCATAGTAGTGTAGTACTATAGCAATGTTAATAATAACTGTATTTGTATTAAGAACATGGACTAGACGGCCATGAAATCTACTCCAATAATGTTAACTTGTCTATGATAGGGCTGTCCATCTGTCTGATATCCATCCATATCTGACCTTCTTTCTGCAGTTGTAGGGCAGGTAGAAGACGAGCACGTGAGAAAGGATATGAGCAGGCTCGAAACTTCTAAGTTATTCCGTTAGCATTTGGGGTGTCAAGGTGAGTTTACTAAAGTTGTAGCTAGTCTGACCTTCTCTCTGCAGTCCGACGGGAGCTAGAAGGTCAGACTTGCTACAACTTCAGTAAACTCAACTCGACTTGACGATACATACTGTACTAAAATACCAGTACTACTATCAACTAACCACTGCATATTGGTAACAATGTTTTCTTCACCAGCATCCATTCAAAATATTGAATCGAATTGACAGCTAGTATGTTACCTGATACAATGATGTTAATATGTCTACAGAAGATGCTGTGTGTCTGAGAAATAATGAATAGTTGTAGCTAGTCTGACCTTCTCCGATGGCAGGTCGAAGACGACCACGGTGAGGAATGACATTAGCAGGCTCGAAATTCAAGTTAATAGTTAGTTATTCCGTTAGTATTTGGGGTGTGGAGATGAGTTGACTACATTTGTAGCTAGTCTGACCTTCTCTCTGCAGTCCGACGGGAGCTAGAAGGTCAGACTTGCTACAACTTCAGTAAACTCAACTCGACTTGACAATACATACTAAAACACCAGTACTACTATCGACTAACCACTTCATATTGTCAACGATCCCCCCCCCGGCATCCATTCAAAATATTGAATCGAATTGACAGCAAGTATGTTACCTGATCTAATGGTGTCAGCTAGTCTGACCTTCTCTCCGATTGCAGGTACAAGACCAACATGGTGAGGAATGACATTAGCAGGCTCGAAATTCAAGTTAATAGTTAGTATTTGGGGTGTGGAGATGAGTTGACTACATTTGTAGCTAGTCTGACCTTCTCTCTGCAGTCCGACGGGAGCTAGAAGGTCAGACTAGCTACAACTTCAGTAAACTCAACTCTACTCTACGATATACTATCAACTATCTGTCAGAGAAATAATACATAGTTGTAGCTAGTATGACCTTCTCTCCGCAGTCAGAGGGCAGGTAGAAAACCAACACGGTGAGGAAGGAGATGAGGAGGCAGGGGATGATGAGGTTGATGGTGTAGAAGAGCGGCAGCCGGCGGATGTAGAAGGAATAGGTGATGTCGGGGTAGATCTCCTCGCAGCAGTTGTACTTGATGTCGTGCTTGTAGCCCGGTGCGTCGATGATCTCCCACTCACCGCTCTCCCAGAAGTCCTGGAGATCGAAATTGAAATCATTTATTTTTATTGATATTTTATGCGACTCACTATTGCCGTTTGGCTCACTGTGGTCACCACATCAGGATTACAGTAAACTGGTATGGCCTCAAGGGACATTCCAC
>NC_085879.1:31895203-31900203 GCF_034702125.1 Engraulis encrasicolus | reverse complement strand
AGTAGCAGCTGCCTCTAACGTTTTTCTCAGAGACTCTTTCTCTCCTCCGCTTCCTTCTCAGACGTGTCCTCTTCTTCTATGCCTTCAGCTCTTCTCTTCCACTTCATGGCCTATTATTCTCTCCATTTACTCTTTCCTCCCCTCCCCCACCTCACTGACTTCCCTCGTTCCCTCTTTTGCTCTCTTTCCGGTTTCTCCTCTCGTCTCTTTTCCATGAATGTTCTTTTGTCTCCACTTCTCTTCTCTTGTGTTCTTATCTTCTCTATTCCACTCCTCTTTTTCTGGCAGTTCCAATCACACTGCCTAGATACTTTGATACTATGGGGTACAAGCTGAGGTGAAACACAGACACACACACATTACACACACACACACACACACACACACACACACACACACACACACACACACACACACACACACACACACACACACACACACACACACACACACACACACACAGAGAGAGAGAGAGAGAGAGAGAGAGAGAGAGAGAGAGAGAGAGAGACTCACATGTCTCAGCCACAGGTTGGTCTCCATGATCTGGTTGACTTCATCCTGGAGATGGACATAGAGAAGGGCAATATTACTGTACCTAATATACTGTAAACAAATATGTAGTATTATTCAAATAGATATGCTACAATATTTAATAGATACAGTAGAAAAGACAAATAATGTGTATACTGCAAACAAATATGCAGTCTACCACAAAGAAATACCGTATTTCCTCAATCCAATTTCCTCAATTCAATTCCTCAATTCAATTTCCTCAATATCCACTAATGCTTGAGCTGCCCAGGCCCCAGGCCAGACTCTTGACATGATGTGTATGTGTGTGTACTCTACTTTACCATAGAGGGACGGTACCATGCTCAGGGTACCTCAGTCATGGAGGAGGATGGGGGAGAGCACTGGTTTATTACTCCCCCCACCAACCTGACGGGTCAGGAGTCGAACGGGCAACCTTTGGGCTGTATGTCTGACGCCCTAACCGCTTACACATGACTGCCCATGACTGGGAAAATGCTGTTTTTTTCGCTTCTTGCAGTAAAATACTCCCCATGCCCATGCCCATATTTGTAGCCTTTTATTTGAGAGAATAAAGTACCGGTAGGCTACAAATATGTAATAAACATACTAGAAATACGATACGAGTCACAACCAGGCAATAAGTGATGGCGTCAGCTTCTCTCACAGCCGGGTCATAAAACATGATGAAAGATTTTTATGAGGGAAAGAGTATTTGGAAATGCAAGCAGAAGCTCGATAGACACTAAAAGTAATTACTATTGACTGTAGACAAACATTTCAGTTGCGCTAACAAACTATGTACATTCTGCAAAGTCATGATGGCCATTTTGTAGCATTTGTTTTCAAGAATGTCCATAAAAGCTTTAGTGTGTGTGTGTGTGTGTGTGTGTGTGTGTGTGTGTGTGTGTGTGTGTGTGTGTGTGTGTGTGTGTGTGTGTGTGTGTGTGCGCGTGCGCTCGCCTCTCGTTTTAAGTGTGTGCGTTCCTTTTAAGTGTGCGGTCATGGCTTTGTTCTCACATATCCAACTGGGATATGAGCACAACTGTAAGTGAAGAGTGCATGGGTCTGTGTGAGTGGCGTTTGTGGATATTCACAAGTACAATGTGAGGACTTTCCTCTCACCACTTTGACCAACTGGGATATTTGTGCACAACTGCAAGCGTGTGTGTGTGTGTGTGTGTGTGTGTGTGTGTGTGTGTGTGTGTGTGTGTGTGTGTGTGTGTGTGTGTGTGTGTGTGTGTGTGTGTGTGTGTGTGTGTGTGTGTTATTGTCTGTGTTCTCACCACTTTGACCAGCTGGGATATGGAGACCTCGAACTCCACAGTGACTGGGTCAGAGACATTCTCGACCGGACGAATGAACTGGTTATACCGCTTGAAGAGCTTCCGGAACAGCCGGTCCTCCCCTTTAGAAGTGGAGCATTCTAGAAGCACACGGAATAGAACCCTGATGTCAGCACAGACAGCAATCAATAGAGGAAAGCCAGGGGGAGTAGAGAGGGGACTGTTGCTGTTGATCTGTCGCTTACTCTGAGATCCAAAGAAACAGACATACATCAAATATACATGCGCTCTCTCTCTCTCTCTCTCTCTCTCTCTCTCTCTCTCTCTCTCTCTCTCTCTCTCTCTCTCTCTCTGTCTCTCTCTTCTTCATTTATTAGTATCCCCGTAGACATATGCATAGATGCCCTCAAAGGACAGAAAATCTCCCGCCACTCACACAAATATATAGCTAATTAGAACAAACAGATGTAGTGACAGGGAGAGAGGCGGAGAGAGAGAGACAGAGAAAGAGAGAGGCCGGGGTGGGCAGGTTGAGGGAGAGTGAGAGTGAGAATGAGAGTGACAGTGACAGCAAAGTTATTGTCTCCAAAGTCCCCATAATCACTTACAAGCATTCTCTCCTGCTAGCAGCACTAATTTGCTTAAAGGTTCACTGTGTAATATTTTTAGCAGTTTATTCCCAGGATTAATGCTGATGACAAATGTTTTTTTCACGTATACCATCAAATCTTAAGCATTCATTATGACTTGGAAAATTGCACTTTTCATACATGAAAAAGTGGATCTTCTCCATGTCCGCCATTTTGTATTTGCAGAAATAAACATTTTTAGCTGCAAAAGTTACTGTACTTTGGTCATACTAGTATATAATAGTTTATTAGTAAATATTCATAAAAACATCATATTTGTCAATAGGCAACAAAGTTTCAATGAGCAGCTAGTTGCAATTAGCCTGGGCAAAAGCCAACAGTCTAGCGAAAGCTAAAAGGAATCTGTCTCCATGGAGGGTGCTGTAGGACACCAACTGCATTCTTCCTAATGGTATTTGAACCTGCAACGCTCTGTCAAAGGGTTTGAACCAGCAATCCTCTGCTACTCTCTGAGCCCAATACCAATTCTCTTACCACTCAACCACAGCCGCCCCAATATTAATAGCGCAGTCTTACAAATATTAATGATTTCCTAGAACAGCTCACCAAATGGGATTTGCATCCATGTCAGATTTATAAGTAATGAATAATATACTATAATTATTCCAGCTATAATGATAAATAACACATTATATTACATAAGACAATTACATTAAGCTTTTCTCCATGTTATGTTAAGCTCGATAATACGCGTGTGTTGGTCGATGATATGAGTGTGTTGCACTTACATACAGTATAACAACACAACTTCATCACCATGTATAACACAATATTACATTAGCGGTGCTACAGCATATGTTATGTAATGTATCACCTCATGGCAAATTAGCGTCTACATTATTACCTTTCACATTATATTGCACTACCTAACACTTAGCTGACACTTTTATGCAAAGTGGCTTATAGTTATTTTACAGGGTATTACCGGGAGTAATGTGGGGTTAGGTGCCTTGATCAAGGGCACCTAAGCTATGGATCAACACAGTCTTAACCCAACTCGTCAACCTCTGACTACCTTTGACCAAGCTGCAATTTTTGACGTTGAGGGCATACCTGCCACGTCACATGTTGACTATTTGGCCTAAACCTAGACCTTTCCCTAACCCTAACCGTCAGTGAAGTCATACTGCCAGAAGGGGGGGCCTTTGAGGTTCACATCACTTGTTGACTTCAAGGGCATAACTTACCAGTTTTTCTTGATTGCTTCACACAATTTCTGGTACTTCACACACAGTTCTCGGAACATCTCACCCATTTCCCAACTCCCCTAACCAATGTCACTGAACAATAAACACAATTCCTTCTTTACACTCACATTTCAGTTTTAAAATACATTCTTTTCAAAACACTACACACGATTCTCTGGATTAGACACACTTTTCATGAAGAAAATCTCTGGTTTTTGCATGCAACACACTGTCAATCAAAAAAGTAAAATCAACTGCCATACTATGATCACTTCCTCATCATATCTGTTTAAAATCTTAAATCATCACCCCATAAGGACACACATTCCTTTCTGATAATGATGAAAACATGAGTGGATGCAGTGAGAACACACATTTATTTAGTTTTTGATATCCAAAATATGCAATGCAAGAAATCACTTTCATGTGGCTACCCAATATTTTACAACAATTTAGTGCACATTTTTTTAAATGTCAGAAAAATATGTAAAATATATTTTTTGCCACACATCTGTGTACTCTGAGTTTCTGTTTGTGTGTTGTGGGAATGAAGTTTTTCCAACTTATGTCCCAGTGTCCATGCAATGCAGAACAAAAAAAGCCCAAATTACTGTCTGTATAGTACTGTAATATGTCAAGGGAGAAATGAGTTTTACCCTGTGCCCAACAGTGTTTTAATGGCTCTAAAAATGTTTATTGTAGTGACTGTCTGTGTGTCATTTGACGACAAAATGAGCTTTTTAGCAGAGAGTACATCATTTTGAGACAAGACGTTCATTTTTCAGGGGAGATTTGTGTGTAGACTTTTGAGAATTCGAGAACTGATTCCGAAAATTGTGTACAAGCAATCGAGAAAAACTGTATATATCAGAAATTGCCATCTGATCAAAGGTAGTCAGAAACTGACGAGTAGGGATGAGGCAGTGGAGCATGGAGGTGTAGGGAGAGGTAAGGGTGCCATTCGAACCTGCAACCTTTTGATCCTTAAAGGGACACTGTGCAGGAAATGATCAAAAACGTTACTGCAACTATGCTGCTCATTGAAACTGGGCTGCCTATTGCCAAATTAGATCTTAACATGAAAGTTTATTAAGTATTAGATACATATTTTCTAGTATGGTCCACGCAGAGTCATTTTTGCAGCTAAAAATGGCTATTTTTGGACATTCAAAATGGCGGACCATGGAGAAGTTTTTCCAGTCATAATGAATACTTAGAATTTGATGGTGGTGGTAAATATTCATGAAAAAGGTTGGTGAATGGGCAGCATGAATTCTGGAAATAAACAAATAAAATCTCACACAGTGTCCCTTTAACCACTAGGCCATGGATGCCCTCCAGTTTAC
>NC_085879.1:31882703-31887703 GCF_034702125.1 Engraulis encrasicolus | reverse complement strand
ATTCAGACATTTAAAGGTACACTGTGTAGGATGGTGGCCAGAGTAGATATTGCAACTATGCTGCCCATTGACATTGTGCCGCATGTCACCAAATTTGTTCTTTTCATGAATATTTACTGAATAATAAACAAATACTTACTAGTATGATGGTAAGTTAGCAAGGCTGGTAAGTTTTGCTGCTAAAAATACCTATTTCTGGAAATTCAAAATGGCGGACCATGGACATGGTCCATGTGACACAACATGGTTATTATTCAGTTAAAATAGCCTATCTGGGCCCTGCTGTGGCCCATATGGTGGGACACTCGTTTGCTATGCGGCCAACCCGGGTTCGATTCCTGGCCCAGGTCCTTTGCCAGCCCTTCCCCGTCTCTCTCTCCGAACTCGTTTCCTGTCACCATATGCACTGTACTGTTGTGAGTGAAGTCAGAAAGACCAAAAACAGATCTTCTATAGCCTATCTGGCACATTTTTTGCACATTATTCAATTGCACATTAATCATTCTTATTTTTAAATTTACAACATAGTCAAATGTACTAATATTTACTGATCAGGAATATGCAGGCTTGAATATGACTGAAAAACTGTTTTTTAATTTAATTGATTCCTTATTATTACACTATCACTACGACTTTCACACATAGGCCTATAGATGACACAATGGACACAAAATGTGTTGTCCCTGCCCTGAGCGCACACAGTTTTTGTCATTTATGACAGTGCTTCTTAGCCCTCTGGTTGTGTTACGGTCAAAAATGACTGTTTTGAAACGTCCTTCTTAAATAACTTCTCTATTTTTCATCATACACAAATGACATTTCATGATATCCCCCAGCTTACCTATTCAAATTGTCAAAATGAAATTTAATGAAATTCCTAAAGAATTGTGGAAGACACACCAACTTGTTACATTCATGGTGTTTCGGTCAAAAATGACCGGACCATTAACTTACATCTCCCAAAGATATAAACAGTTATATTTAATTCACTTTACTCACATATTCTTTTTTGTTAGGCTTTTCAGAATACAACCATATGTGCCACATTAGTATAGATGTTTACAGTTAGTTGAAATACTTGGAAAAAGTAAAGGTGTTCCAAACAGCCTGAAAGCCTCTGAGAGGCCCTAGACTCCAGAGGGTTTATAAAGCGAATTGGTGCAAGATAAGAAAAAATGCCTACAAATCACTAAAACAAAGCAGAATAACATTTAAATCACATTGGAAATGTTTCAAAAGGATGTCTAAAAGGTATTAATCACAAAATATGCTAATCAGATTTTTAATCAATGTATTATTACCTTTTTTGTATAGGCGGTCAATTTTGACCGTTAAAGGCCAACTTCCGATAAAACTCAGTTTTACTCACTCCTTTCGAAGATCGGACGGTCACCCCAAGTTAAACTCACTTGCAAGGCTCTCATAGCGGTGCGTCAACTCTCCTGGCTGTGTTTCCCGGTGTTTCCCAATTTACATAAATAATGCAGAGAAACGAGCGAATCACGAAAGCCTTTCTGTGTTTCGTCACGTCGAAAGAAGGCGTTGCCCACAAAGGTTTATATCGACCCATTTATCTAAAAACATGTCGAGTAATTTTTTTCTGCTTGTTTTCAAAACAAGCAACGTCTGGTGGTCCGAAACATAGCTTAGCTTAGCTATCAGCTGGTTGCTACTCTCAGGTACACACACAGCACAAAGCCTCATACATAAAGCCTGCTCACTCCGGTTGCTCCGTGCCTACAGCTCGCCTAGGGGTCGCTGTCGAAAGAGCACAGCCCTGAATGGAGCCTGCACGCCTCCGTTGGCGCCCCTATAGTGCAGTACCACCCGGGGAAGTGGCGACTCTGTTTCCCATTACATTCCCTCCAAGGGCTGGAGGACTGAGCCAATCAGAGACGCGTTTCTTTGAGAGCAGGAGGAGTGAGCCAATCAGAGACGCATTTCCACGAGAAACACGGAACACTCTCTCGTTTCTCCACAAGCCACCTTGCCAGCTTGCAAAAACGTCTTGAAACAAAGCAACCAGAACGTTTTTTAAAACAGGACCAACGCGTAACACATTCAATAACAATTGGGAACACGGCAATATTAATTAAATTACGTTGAGAGGCGATCTTTAACACCATGAACGTAATCATGTTTCTAACACAACCAGAGGGTTAAAGTGTATCAAGCGTCTTTGCTGCCATTGACTTCAACTGCCATGAAGGCTCTTGTTTCTGACGACAGGGTACCATATTTCCTCCCACAGACATGAACTGGCATGAAGTCATGAAGTGTCTTGTTTCAACTGTCTACCATCTTTGCCTGAGCCCTGGTGCCTTTGAGCAGTTTCTCATTCATGCTTGGATGGTCTAAGCACTGCGTCATGGCACTCCCCAACCAAGCACGCGCGCACGCACACACACACACACACACACACACACACACACACACACACACACACACACACACACACACACACACACACACACACACACACACACACACACACTCCCCTCTCACACTTTAAAGTTCACTCGTGCCACTCTGTGTTAGACGAGACTCACAGTTAATTAAACTCCAACCCCTCAAACATACACACATACACACACACACACGCACGCACGCATGCACGTACGCACACACACACACACACACACACACACACACACACACACACACACACACACACACACACACACACACACACACACACACACACACACACACACACACACACACACACTGTGCAACTCTCACACACACTTGCCAGCTTTCATGACTCATGTCATGCAGTCAGTGATCTACAGTTTATAGCTAACGGCTAATATGACTTTATAGCCCCCGCGTATGTGTATTTGGAGGACTGCAGCACACACACACACACACACACACACACACACACACACACACACACACACACACACACACACACACACACACATATGCACGCACGCACACACACACACACACACACACACATGCGCGCACACACACACACACACGGGCACACACTCAGCACAGCACAGCACAGCAGAGCTAAGCGCTGTTTTCCTTTACCACTCTCTTGAAAGAGATCATGACCAGATTCGCCATCCACATTCACTATTCTGTGACAGGTCCACTATGACACATGTGGCCAAAAGTCTGGTGTCTGGTTTTGTTTAAAGGTGCACTGTGTAATATTTTGAATAGTTAATTTCTGGAAGTCACGCTGTCCATTCACAAATGTTAACTTTTTAACAAATACTTACCACCATTATTAAATTCTAATTCTTCATTATGACTGGGAAAATTACATTTTACATACATGAAAAGGGGGACCATGGACAAAAACAGAGAGATACTACATGGGACAGTAGATCAAGTCTGTGGAACGAAACACAGCAGACAACTGCTATGTTTACACGAGACATTTCATTCAGAATGAACTCACTTTAATTCTGAATAAAGCTTAATTACGCTTTGAAAACGTCGCGTTAACACCTCACAATTCAGAATGAAATGACAGATCAAAGTAAACTTGACGGAAGTATTTAATTCTGAATTATTAATTCTGAATTAAAATCGTCATGTAAACGTAGGGATACAGAGAATAGCTCACTGTTGATATTCAGATTACGTAAGATGGTTGCTGTTTACAGTAAGATACTGTAATTCATGGTAGTTAATGTCTTTGTATGGCTGTACAGAGAATAGAACGGTAGAGCAAGACGCTTCATGGCAGTTCAAGTTTGTGGAAGCAAAGATGATTGGTATTTAGAACAACATACATATCCTGTGGCAGTCAATGTCAGTAAAGATGAAGATGAACAGAACCACATAGGCTATTTCGTGGTAAATCTTATCTATGGGAGGAAACATGTGACATAGACAGAGGAAGATGCTTCATGACAGATCAAGTCTATGGGAGCAGAGATAACAGATGCATGGGCAGAGAATACGTAGATAGGTAGAGACAGATACTAGGTCATTGCAAATCACGTCAAGTCTATGGCTGCAAAGACGGTTTATAGTCGGAACAAAGTAACTCTCGGAAGTTCAACGCTACGGCAGTAAAGACAGCAGATAGAACTACAGCAGTTGGAACAAGACACTTCATGGCAGCTCAGGTCCAAAGGAGGAGCAAAATATTTCACGACAGAAAAAAATCCTTAGATTTAGACGTTTAGACGTTGATCACAATATTTTCCTTTGTATATATTAGTGCTAATAAATGTAACAGTAAGACAAAGTGTAACCATAAGCTCTTAATGTTTTCAAATGTAAAATTCTGAGGTTCTGCAGACAGACGGTGATATAGAAAGCGAGACACTAATGAAAGTTCTTTTATAGAGTTCTATAGAGTTCTAGAGTTCATAGAGTTCTTTCATAGAGTTCACTAGTTTGTTGAACCTCTAAACCACTGAGGATTGTGCTAATCTTTAATTAGTTAAGATTAGACCTTTTTCACCCAATGTAATTAATGAAAATTAAGAAAGTGAACTAATTAATGATTAATTAGACCTTTGCCCCCAGTAAAAGTATAAGTGTGCTAGCTAGGGCTTCCATTCCTTCGTCTCATTGACTGTGTTACACACTTTTTTTTGCCATTCATGCCTTTACATAGGACAGTATAGAACAAGAGAGGAAAGTAGTGAAGGAGAGAGAGAGGGAAGGGTTGGGTAATGACCATGAGCCAGAGGTGTCAAAAGGAATTAAAATGTGGAAATTTTATGATTCTTTACTGGATACCAGGGGCGGAGCAGGGGGGGGGGGGTGGCATAGGGGCCAGGAGGGGTGGCATAGGGGCCAGGAACCCCCGGCCTCACCACTTGGGGGGCCCCCTGCCAGTGGCTTTCGGTTGCCAAACACGGGGCCCCATTCTACGATAATTCGTGGGCCCAACGCCTCTGACACATCTCCCGCCCCCCCCTGTCCCAATACCAGTGCTCCACCCCTGCTGGATACATTTTTTTAACATCTTTATAGCTGCATGTTTCCGGATATAGACATAGAGGGGTGTGCATTTGAGCCTT
>NC_085879.1:31862703-31872703 GCF_034702125.1 Engraulis encrasicolus | reverse complement strand
CTTTTATTAGGCCTATATATTATGTATTTATTCATGTAAGATCTGGGACAGTATTGCACAATCTGGGCAGAGTCAGACACATTCCGCAGCAGGACCCTACTGTAAGCAGGAAGTGGTTTTAAGTGGTCCAGTGCTGCTGAAAGATAGATTAGGCAGGGTGAGTGAGTGTTGTGAGTGGCCTAGCATTGCTGAAAGATGGATGTGTCCTAAGTGCATCTGTATCTATGTATGCCCTATCATCTTTTCAACCATTAACACATAAACTCGGCTACTCATCTGAAACAAATAAATGTAAGATAGATATACTGTGTATAGGAATATGTAGGAACATTTCAGCTATAGCCTAAATATGACATAAATTCAGTACCCATGAAAAGGAACACTTGACTGGACAATCTATAACAAGTAGATTATATAAAATAAATACAAATAAAATGAAATAAAAATAATGATATGAAATGTATACAAATAAAAATAAATTTGTATTTTTAAGATTTTGGTATGGTCATGCTATCAGTGCACACAGTGTCATAGCCAAATACTTCAATAAAGTAAATTATTTAACCCCTTAGTGCAGCACTGTGGCTCTCTGTAATGTCATAGCAATGTTGTTATGATGTAGTTAGGCATTTTCAGCAAGTATAGGGTGAACCAAGCTGCAGTAAGAGGCTACCTGAATTAGTTGTGTAAAATGAACTAATTTCCAGAAATCGTGCATCACTCTAAGGTTAGGAAAGTGAGTTTGGGTTTAGGCCTATTGGTGGCTCATCTCGACGAAGCAGCCCATATTGACAGGACACCACCAGCCTCTTGCCTCTGCTCTCCTGCCTCTGTGTTGCCCATCCTCTGTGGAGAAAACAATAAAGGTTCTCCTTTCTGGGGATGGGGACCCCCCCTCACCCCCCCCCCCCCCCCCATTCAATATCCTGATTGCTAATGAGACAATAACTTCTGAATTGTGTTTTAATTGGCCTTTATTATGATAGAGAAAGGGATGAGTGGGACAGCAAATGAGTGGGAGAGAGAGATGGAATGATACTGGGATATGACCCAGAGGAGAGTCGAACCTGCATGGGTCCCCGTGGCCAACTGCCCATATATGGCACATGTATGTTACCACAGTGCACTGCACTACATGACTCATGTTATGTAAGGGTTAACGTTCGGCGAGAAGGTCGCTACCGTGGAATAGCAGCACGACAGAGAGAATCTTTAGACCCCGACGCGGAGCGGAGGGGTCTTGTTCTCTCTGAAGTGCTGCTATTCCACAAAGCGACCGACTCGCCGAACGTTAACCCGCTTATTATATGGATATACTTAAATGATTCACACATGGCGGGGACATTTATTAGGCCTATTTAATGTTAAGTTTATTATAGTTTTTCATGTCAAAAGATTGTTGCTGCGCAAAACAAAACAGTGCCGTTGTGGAACACCGCTAGCTAGGTAGCCAGGTCAGGACAACAGGTGTTGTCTATCACAGCAGCTGATTAGAGTCTTGTTGAAAAGTCGCTTTAGCAGTGAAAAGTCTTGTTGCCATTGACAGCGGTCTGTTATAGACCAACCCGTCCGTTATCGAAAAATAACAGACGTGCGAACGTTGGGGAGCCCCACTGAAATGAATGGAGCATTCGACCGATGACGTCACACCATATAATAACCTAAGTTACTGAACAAGAGCAATAGCAACCTGACCCCCTGCCAATGCTAGATGTGTGTGTGTGTGTGTGTGTGTGTGTGTGTGTGTGTGTGTGTGTGTGTGTGTGTGTGTGTGTGTGCATGCATGCGTGTGCGTGCATGTGTGCGTGTGCGTGCATGTGTGCGTGTTAGGTGCCCCCTGGAGGTGTCACAAAACATTGGGCATGGACACACAGACAGACAGACAGACAGACAGGCAGGGTCACAGCATTCCTGCTCTCTCTGACATCAGTATGGAGTCATTTACAGTACATACACACAGGGGTACCGATGGGGGGCAAAGCGGACAGTTGTCCCGGGCCCAGTGAGAGAGGTGGCCTCATTACATTGGGTCCTCATGACATGGTATCTATTGGACATGGGGACCCTTTCAGATGTGTGCTGGGCCCAGCCAAAGCTGTCAACAGCCCTGCATATACACACACTTCCTGTTATCTTGTGACATCATTACCACGTCACTTCCAGGTACCTTGTGACAACGTTATGACGTCACTTCCAGCTATCTTGTGACACCATCACCACGCTACTTTCTGGCAGGATGGAGCAGTGCAAACGCTTTGCCCAAATCTACAGACGTTAGTAACAGCAGCCAGCCAGACTTCTGCTGCCTCTGAGCCAGCACAAAGTTGCCTGTCGGGTTTAATCCTGGACTTGGAAGAATTCACATGACACATTCAAGAACATTCGCATTCACTCACACACTCCCTTGCCTGCTCGCTTTACTCACGCTCCACACTCCATCACAGACTTATTCCACACTTATTCACTCATGCATCATTCATAAATAAAAGCTCCTTCATTTGGCCCTTTGTCTCCTAAAAGCAAGCAGTAACTCTCTCTCTCTCTTTCTCTTTCTCTCTCCCTCTCTCTCATACACTCCACCCCACACACACACACCAACGTACATTCACACACACACACACACACACACACACACACACACACACACACACACACACGCACACACACGCATGCTCCCATGGCCAGAGAGTGCAGTCTGATGGACAGATTGAACTGACTGCTATGAAACCAACATCTGTTCAGCCTACTGCACCCACTCACACCACGCACAAACAGACAGACACACACACACACACACACACACACCATGCACACACAGACGCACACACAAACACACACACCCACACCATGCACACACAGATGCACAAACACACACACACACACACACACACACACACACACACACACACACACACACACACACACACACACACACACAGACGCACACACAAACACACACACCCACACCATGCACACACAGATGCACAAACACACACACACACACACACACACTCACGCACACGCACACGCACACACACACACACACCATGCACACATACACACTTCCACACACAGATGCACACACACACGCACACAGACACACACACACCCACACACACACTCAGACACACCACACATACACACACCACACACATACACACATACACCACGCACTCACAGACGCACACACACACACACACACACACACACACACACACACACACACACACACACACAGTCTACTTCTCCGAGAGAGGTGTCTTCATGTCCTCACTAACCCTGACAGCCTTGGGTGAGTCCTTCAGCTAATGCTAAACTAACTAACTTTACACTGTGCTGTTCTGTATCTGTATCTGTCTCTGAGTCTGTCACTCTCTCTCTCTCTCTCTCTCTCTCTCTCTCTCTTTCTCTCTCTCTCTCTCTCTCTCTCTCTCTCTCTCTCACACACACACACACACACACACACACACACACACACACACACACACACACACACACACACACACGTACACACACACACTGAAACTGAAACACACACACACACACACACACACACACACACACACACACACACACACACACACACACACACACACAAGTGCATATGTGTGCGTGCACAGACACACAGACACAGACACACACACACAGCCTGTGCGCACACATGCACACATTAGCCTAAAAGCTGCATCAAAGGGGAGTCACGTATCTGACAGACCCCTAGATGAGCTTAGGAAGTACAAATGAGCTCTTTGCGTGTGTAATGCGTGCGTGCGTGCGTGCGTGCGTGCGTACGTGCGTACGTGCGTACGTACGTACGTGCGTGTGTGTGTCTTGTTAGTGAGTCATTGCAAAGTCATATTTTTTTCCTCAACTGCTTAAATGCGTGTCTCAAAGCTTATAGGCCTATGCTGCCCTACAAAGGTTAAGTGCAGTAACTACAGTACAGTATATCACGAAAGTGAATACACCCCTCACAGTTTTGCAGATTTTTGAGTATATCAAATTTGTTTATCTTGGTCTCAAGAGAGATGAACAGACCAAGGATATGGATCACTGGAACCATGTCGTGTGATCTGAAGAGACCAAGATAAACAAATTTGCCTTAGATGGTGTCAAGCATGTGTGGTGGTAAACAAGTGAGTTTTACAAAAAAGGTGTATCCTCTCATACGCCAAGCATGGTAGTGGGACTGACATGGTTTGGGGATGCATGAATGCTGTCAACATTGGCAATCTGAAATACACCTAAAAGAAACATGCATGTCAACATGCACTGTGACTACTGAAGCAGATCATGATATTCTCCATAGGATTGCATTCAAATCTCACACCAATCTATTTAAGCCAGATGCAGACTCAAAATGTAAAAGTTCAATGCAAAGAAAGGTTGAAACGCACACTGATGACCTCCCTTGTCATCCCTTTTCATTTCGTTTCATTTCGAGACGATTCGAGCCAACATAGCCCCTTCTCTACCGGATTTTAATCTGGGGTGTACTCACTTTTGTGAGTACATGTTCAAACATTAATGGCTGTATTTTGTTTTTTTCTGAGTGAACAAGAAATTTAAGCGGTTAAATATGTTGTTAAAAGGTCACTAATCATTGTGTCAAAGTTACATTTCTGTAATGCTTTCCTATGAAAAGATATACTCAAAAATCTGCAAAACTGTGAGGGGTGTATTCACTTTCGTGATATACTGTACATACTGTATCAAAAGTGAGTTCAAACTGAAAATGGTCTTCATTATACCTCCGTTATCTTGTCTTAACGTTGTATAGCACAAATGTTTCCCGTTTTAGAGACATTACTTTGTCAAAGTTGCAGTAGCTACAATATCCAGCCTGATGCCAAGGCTTTGAAGGCATTTTTCTCATTTTCAATGATAGCGCATTTACTACACTTTGCTTTTGTAGGTGTTAGTGTTATGTGTTGTTATGTGCCATTTTATTTCACCTGACGAAGACCTTGCCGGTCGAAACGTGCCTTTTTTCACAATAAAATCACGACAAGGGAGCATGTACGGTGTGCGAATATTTTTGTTAACTTTTTCTCCATATACTATTTTTGATATTCTGCACCTGTAGCTAGTTGCTACTTTCGGATGTGCGCGCACCTTACACTTTTTGATCAAGCCATGTTATTACTCATCATGAGATCAGTAAAACAAGCAAATAGTACACAAGAGGGTCAGAATCCAGTGTAGCGAGCAGCGCTGTAGTCAAGTCCACCTTTGTAGAGTCCAGGACAAGTTCAAGACCAGAACTACCAGAACTGTGGATGCAATCTGAGAGTGCAGACCTCTGCCAAGGAAGCTGTTTGTGAGAACATTTGACTATGTTACACTCTATTTTTATTTTAAGTCTTTCTGCCTTAGAGTTAGAAACTGGAATTTCAACATTCACCCTGTCCCATAATCAGGGGCGGAGTGGCCCACCTTTTCCCACCGGGAGAATTTTCCCCTTGGCGGCCCTCTTTAAAAAAAAAAAAAAAACAAACAAACAAAAAAAAGCGAACAACATGGTTTCCTAACCAAAAAGACAAAAGCCACGAAATCTGCAGTCGTACTACATCTGAACATTAGTGTAGTCAAAATATCAACCTGAATTGGAGAATTTAGCCTACACCTTGATGAAATGCACAGCCAGTGGTGTAGTCTATGTAAAACGCAGGTATACGCACCCATTTCAAAATGTCAGGGATTGCAGTATACCCACTTAAAATGGATTGATCCATTATTTACAATAGCACAAATATATACAGTACACATAAAAAAATGCTCAAATATACAGTATACCCACTTCAAAACGTAGACTACACCACTGGAGCCATCATCACAGTCCAAAGCATTCATAGGCCTACTAGGTTAGGCTACATCACGCTACTGTTCCATGCAAATGTGCACTCCACTGTCATTTTGACAGTTTGAAATTGAAATATCGTTTAAGGAAGACGGATGAGCATGGGCACAAAGTTTTGAGTGTGGGGATTTTTATAAGAGTAGGCTTACAAAATATAGTATAGTAGCCTATAGTTTACAAAAAGTCTGTCTACATTGTGCAATAAACCCACCATGCAGCAAATAAGCCAAACCTAGCTACTTCAAAGCACAACCATAAGTCAACAAAATATATAACCAAGCGGTGTAGGCCTACCTTAAAACGCTGTCTTCGTCGCAGCAAATGTCTTTGTTTCTTGCAATTACATTTTAATCCACAGTTTAGGCTACACACCCAGCACTGCTCACATCAGAATCTTGTGTGGTAATTATTTTGTTCCATTTCTTCAGACATTACATAGGCTACATCCTAAATGTGCCATATATAAATATATGTATGATATACCATTATTTCGACTGTAAGGAGATATACCTCTAGTTCTAACAAACCAATGCCATCAAAACATCTACAACGTGTTTTCCTGCTTAGCTGCAGTTCACTTCCTTACCACTTGGTGGAGTATGTTCGTAACCCAAGTCAATAACCACAGAACAAGTGAATCGGGAGTGGCAGACTGTAAACTGTAACAGTCATGTGGAAATCGGAAAATAAATCACAACTGACTAATATTTCCGTTCCTTGGTAACCAATCTAAATATCACAGGTTCTTGAAATACTGAAAACGAAACTATGTTACTAAGATCTAGTAAACTTCCGCGATCTACGGTGTATGAACATTATCAGTAGATAAGGGGTGTGGCCAATTTATTGTTTGACACCGTCACTGAGGTATAAGGGACGGGCACAGCGCTTCCATTCTGGGTACGCCGCCATATTGATAGCTAGTTGCTATGGTAAAGGGAGAGTGACTGCCTCCACCATGCATGCAGTTCTGGTCTCTAACATCGACAAGCCGGCTGTGTCCACAGTCAAGAATGTGTGCTACCCAAAGCACAGACACAGCACGCACTGAATACCTTCAACAACAAGCACCACACCACGATAACTTGACAATCGAGCAGTTTGGCTTCTGCATAAACTCGGCGTTCCCACAGGTAGGCGCCTCACCTGATGGCCTAGTTAGCTGTGACTGCTGTGGACAAGGCTGCCTGGAAGTGAAATGCCCTGCTAAGCACAAACACAGCACTGTCCAGGAGGCTTGTGACGCAGACAAAGACTTTTGTCTCCACAGAGTTGATGGCATTGTTCAGCTCAAACAAGGTCATAGGTACTACACACAAGTGCAGACACAGATGTTCGTGACAGGTGCAACCTACTGTGACTTGACGTTGCCTGTATCCTGCCAGATGTCAGCTTCTGGGAGTCCTGTCTGAGGAAGGCACAGGAATTTTTTCACAAAGTTTGCCTCCCCGAGCTCATCTGTGGGTATTAGACCAGAGACACCTCCACACCGGGATAGAGTGGAAAGTTATATTTGACCATCTTACAGCAGCAACCCATGCTAGCCGGCGACTCTTTGTTATGGAGGACATTTGTTCTCCATTGAGACGCCTCCAAGTTGGAAAACGGTAAAAAGATAATCCATTTGGGATTTTTTTCCCCGTCCCGTCACAGCTTGCGCTTCTACACCCTACGACACAGCAACGGGCGACCATAACGACAGCAGAGGTCAAATGAAACGGTAAAACACCAAGCAAACTATTAGCAGAATAAAGCAAGTCCTCACTGTAAACAATGGGCTGGCCCGCTTCCAAAATGTCTGCCGCGCAACGTGTGACGTCATGTGCCCGAAATTTATTGCGGTCGGGTAAACGGTATATATAGTGTTGAGTCAACTGCTACATAATCAAGAATGGATTTATAGCTGGATCACATTAGCTTTGACGCTGGGCCAGATGAGAATTTACTGCGGCCGAATACTTTGGGGCCGGCTGAGAACATAATTGGGCCGTTGTAATATATTTCGCGGCCGCGGCCCACCGGGACAAGTCCCCGATCTCCCGATGGCCACTCCGCGCCTGCCTGTAATTCAATTTGCGGTCACTCTGGGCATCTATATTTGTAGGCTAGCAATGGTGAATATTCTTTATTAAAAATCCTGGTTCCGGTTTGTGATTCGGAACACCGCCAGAATTTTATTCTACAACTCCAAAAAGTTTCATCCAAATCCGTTCATATGTTCTTGAGTTATCCTGCTGACAAACAAACAGACAAACCAATGCGAACGAAAACATAATCTCCTGTGTGGGGGTAGCTACTAGTCAAGTCCGAGGCAAGTCCGCCTCCAAAGAGGTTTGAGTCCGAGACAAGGCAGAGTCAAAAAAGTCATATTTGGCAAGACTAGTGTCTGAGTCCAAGACAAGCCCAAGTTCAGTAACTAGCAAGTCCAGTTCCATAGTCCCTGTTAGTGAGACAATAAAATCTGAATTTGACAGCAATTTTCTCTACTGTACTGCATTTGCCCATTGATCTCTTACCCTGCTGATTTATTTACTGTCACCAAAATGGTAATGACCCAATCTAAATCGATTACCTAAGACTCCTTGCATTGTCATAGCAATGATATGATGTATTTGGGTAATTTCAGTGAAGAGTGAATAGGTCTGTTGAGGCATAGCTCTATGGATTGTCTGTGCGATGTCAACTGGCCTGGGACAGTTTGATTGCAGCTGGGGGTAATGATGACTGAAATAACTGTCGTTGTGCTTTTGGGCACTTGACTTGACGCTGTCGCTGATGCAAACCAATTTGAAGTTGTTCTAGTGTTAGTTCAAGTTCTAATTCTAGTTTAGATTATAGTTCTGGTTCTGATTCCAGTTCTGGTTCTGATTCTGATGTAGTGTTACCAGAGACGGTCTATAATCTTGTTACAAATAAAAGAAATCGTAGGGCACTGCGTTACTCCGCCAGCGACCCGGGTTTGATTCCGGTCCGGGTCATTTGCCGATCCTCCCCCATCTCTCTCTCCCTCTCGCTTCCTGTCACCATCTCCAATTGTCCTATCAAATAAAGGCAAAAAACATATAAAAAAGAATGAAAAGCATCTCTGTTGTTATTACCAGCAGGCACTACTATATGGTGAAGTCTCTCAGGTGTGTTTACTGACAAACAGCAACCAGCTGAGGCTTCTACTGTCAGTGCTCCAGTGGTGCAGAATAACACACACACACACACACACACACAAACACGCAAGGACACACACACAAGCACGCATACATGCATTCAGACGAGCACATGCACACACACACACAGACACACACACACATACACACACACACACACACACACACACAGACACACACACACATACACGTTTGCTAAAAAAAACACATTTGCTTACTCTAAACACTCACACGCCTGATTTCTAAATGCAAACAGCCAAACAGGACAATCCTAACAGACACACACACACACACACACACACACACACACACACACACACACACACACACACACACACACGCCTCGAACAGATTGTAGAAAGCATGACATCTCCTCACCCATTGTTAGGGTTGTATCCATATATAGCTGGTTTAAGCAACTTTGAATACAATGGTGTGTGTGTGTGTGTGTGTGTGTGTGTGTGTGTGTGTGTGTGTGTGTGTGTGTGTGTGTGTGTGTGTGTGTGTGTGTGTGCGTGCGTGCGGGCGCGTGTGTCTGTGTGTGTGTGCGTGTGCATGCGTGTGCGTGTCTGAATGCGTGTTTCTGTGTGTGCATGCGTGTGTGTGTACCTGTGTATGTCTGTGTGTGTGTGTGTGTGTCTGTGTGTGCGTGTGTGTGTGTGTGTATGTTTGTCTGTGTGTGTGAGAGACAGGGAGAAAAAGAGAGCGATAGAGAGAGAGGAAGAGAGAGAGAGAGTATATCTCACTGTAACATATTGGTGCTTTAATCGGATTACCTAGGTGGTGTGTATAGGGCGCCATTAACCCAACTGCCTTCCACATATAAGCTTAGATGCAAAAGAATGATTCCCCACCAGACACACACACACACACACACACACACACACACACACACACACACACACACACACACACACACACACACAGCCAAAATCAGTGCCACAACAATAACAACCACAGCTATAGTTGAGTTGGGGGA
>NC_085879.1:31855203-31857703 GCF_034702125.1 Engraulis encrasicolus | reverse complement strand
ATTATTATTATTATTATTATTATTATTATTATCTTTCAGACTAGTGTTGGTAATACAGTCTACAGTATTAATCAATGTATAAGTTATTGCATAGAATAACTAAACTATTTAAGATTGAATTGAAACTGAAACATTATATCAAATAGTCTTCCACATACGAGAAAAAAACAACCTGTCGCTTTAAATGAGCAGCCTCGTAAGGACAGCCCCTCCCCTCTCTGTCACCGTCCAGTTGCAGTGCTCCACTACCGTTCTGAATCTCTCTCTCAAGTTTTAACCACATCTGTTGCCGTTTGGTGTTTCAGCGACTATCAAACTAATCGACTGACTGCCAATTACAACTTTGAAAACAATAATTGACATGTTTGTGCTGACAACGTGAAGTTGTCGCGTGCTGACCGAGGCAACTACACAGGTTATAACGTAAAATGGCTCACTGGCGAGTACTCAATCGCAAATTACATTGTCAGGTAAACGGCGCATGGATCGGAAAATCAGATCATTGTTGATGCAGATATGGTTATGAATGGTGGAAATGAAGGGGGGAATGGCGAAAAGTTATAGACAAGCAAAGATGCCTTCTTTTGGTGCAGTTGCAGCTGTGCAAAGCCAGCCCACACAGCAAAAGTACTCCGTAATGGATCCGCACCGGAGTCCACTCTCCGGAGGTCATCCTCCGGAACGGACCCGGTAAATGGACCCGTATCGGCGTCCACTTGCACGCCGCCTATCATCCGACGCGGAGGCGTGGCGCGGACTCAAAAAGGACCCGTTTGTCACCCGTAACGGATCCGCGTGCAAAAGCTTACGTCCGCAGTGAGCCCGGTTCGGAGGCGTGACATCCGATGCGGACTCATTCCGTGTCCACTTATTGCATCCGTCACGGATCCACTATTTTTTATCAGTTACGGACCCATTCCGGACTCATAAATGTTCCGGGACGGGACCATTTTGGACCCGTTAATGAAGTTACTTTCTTATTACAATCCCTATAAACTAATTCTAAAGCAGTTAAGCAATCGTTTCAAACAGCATTTAATTCTACAGATAACACAGGCCTAGACAGTTTAAATAAGCTCCCAGAAAAAAAAAACCTGACGAAGAAATTCACTCATCATGATTTTTTATTTATCTTTCTTGACATATTTTTTCTGGCTCACTGTCATGTTGAACAATCGCGTGCCGTGGCTGCCTCCCTTCCCTGATCAGTCGGCGGGGAAACATCACACCAGCGCTTCGATCTGAAAATGCAACAGGTGTAGATAAACTTAGCTTTCATGTAAATTTCGTAGGATGACAGTCGGACATTGCATCACGATATGGAATGGACAACACTCGTTCACATCTCTATCCTGTGACAGTAATGATGTTGAATATTATAAGATGTACAATGTCCTACTTACTCTTGGTCCGTAACAGCCGGGACTGGAGGCAGCTGACGGGCATCACCGTAGCCGGGTGGGTAACTGGCTAGCCCTGTCCGACCCAGAGGTAATTCCACCGGTTTACTGTTGCACAAGATTAAGAACAAATTCAGTTATTTGTAGCCCAACCACGGACACCTAAATTAAACTATGAGCCCAGCTACTTCATTCATTCACCAATGATGGACAGCATACTGTATGGGACGAGGGCGCAGTTCATGGGCATTCACCAATTGCTAATAAATAATTAGCCTGGAATTCATTAATGTGTAGTAAACATGATATCACCGCTTGTGGATTTGTACAGTTAAAAACACTGTTGGTGCCAACCTGTTGTGACCATCACCAAACGTTGTAAAAGTATACCACGAGCCAAATTCAGACCAATATAGTCGTTTCAAAAGAGTATTTGAACACGTATGCCCTAAGTTTTTGTGCCCTACACAAGTTTGCTTCAGGCAACCGGTTTGCTAGTAGCTGCCTGGCTAGCAAGCTAACGTAAACAAAGCTGTTAAAATGGGCACAACGTAGATCATTTTTATTTAACTGCACTTCCTCCATGTATCGGATGGCATCATGTTTTAACAGTCTACTACAATAGCCAATGTAGTTCTCAATGTCTTTGAATGAATGAATTAGCTGTCTCGTTTTGAAAACAACTAGGGTTAACATGAAAAATACATACACTTTTTAAAGTCATAAAACAAATTCCTACTAAATATCAATAAGTATTGACAGTATAGAAGCTTCAGATATACTTTTTGTACTTTTGTGTATCACCTAATATAAATAAATCAATACTTACTGGAGAGCGCTGTTCGGTCGTGTCTGCCCCAACAAAAACTGTACCAACGTCCGTTAGATTTTACGGCGCGTCCGCGTTTGTGAATCAGATATGGATCCAGCAATGGTCCGCGTTTTGACAGTAGAATTTGGGGCGGCGCACGGTGGCGACCCTGATCCACCAAGGGGAACCCAAACGAATGTGACAGTGACACGGATGTGGTGACTTGAACGCGGATCCGCATCGGAGTCCTCTGCTGTGTGAGAGCGCCTACATGCAGCGCCAGGTGTAA
>NC_085879.1:31850203-31852703 GCF_034702125.1 Engraulis encrasicolus | reverse complement strand
TATAACCAGCTCCTTAGCCCATTGATGCTGGATGCTGCGTATACGCTGCATTGTCCTAGATGCCATGGAGTGACAGAGACGCAGCATTCAGGCAATTTTTTTTTTTTTTTTTACAATTTTCATTAAAAATGTGGGTATGTTAGAGCTGAATGAACATATCCTAATGCAGGAGGAGGGTTTTAGTTTTTAAATTCAAGTCATTTCATGTTTTGATGGACGTGCTTCGGAAGCCGAGATATTTAGGCTTTTTATAGGCTGAGAGCACTTTTTCCCAAAAGGGCTTATACATTTAGCAGGCTTTTTTTTTTGCAGGTGCGGCAGGCTAAAATGGGTTAAGGAATGTGTGAATTGATGACATTCTCACATTCCCAAAGTGGACAGGAACAACTGAAGGTTGCAGTGAGTATAAAATGTGTATAAAATGAACTTAGAAGCAATGGTAGCACATTATTATAATGTCTGCTTACAAAGCATTAATAACACTTAGTAAATAATGGACTAAGGATGAACAAAACATTAACAAATGATTGTAAATAACTCAGAAATGTTTATATTTGATATTCATCAAACATTTACAGATTGTTTGTAAATGAATAAAAGGTTGTTTTTATAATTTTTAACATATTATTTGTACATATTTCATAAAGCATTAATAAAACTTAGTTAATAATAAAAATATTTGTTAATGTTTTGTTCATCATCCGTTATTTACCAAGTCTTTATAAGCAGACATACAGTAATTATAAAGCGTTACCGAAGTGGGTAATGTCTGAAAAAACGTGTGTACTGTATGGTCACTAGTGTTGTAAGTACATCTTAAAGAGTACTTTTACTTCCTTCACCTCTGGAGGGTTTGAACATCTTGTTAATTGACAAATTTAATTTATTCTATCTTCCCAGGGTGTGGACTAATGCTTATTGGAGCTTATTCTCACTGCCAAAATGTTGACAGAGGTGTGAAAGAGTAGGTCATTCTCTCGTTCCAATAGACAGAGAGTTGGACCATCTCTCTCTCTCTCTCTGTCTCTCTCTCTCTGTCTCAAACACACACACACACACACACACACACACACACACACACACACACACACACACACACACACACACACACACACACACAGACACACACACACACACACACACACACACACACACACACACACTCACAACACACACACACACACACACACACACACACACACACACACACACACACACACACACACACACACACACACACACACACACGCGGCCCCATGTGGTGTGTGTGTGTGTATGCTGACTCAGAACTGCAGTTGGCCGATATGGACTCGGTTGCCTGGACCATAAATCCAGAAAGCCTTCTGTGTGAACCAGACCCGAGGTCATCCCCCATCCGGCCTCTCTCTCTCTGTCTCTGTCTCTGTCTCTGTCTCTCTCTCTCTCTCTCTCTCTCTCTCTCTCTCTCTCTCTCTCTCTCTCTCTCTCTCTCTCTCTCTCTCTCTCTCTCTCTCTCTGTCTCTTTCTCTCTCTCTCTCTCTCCAGTTCACATTAGGGCCAAGGACATCACCCTTTCTGGCCCCAAACCCCTCTACCTCTATTGCCCTCTCCCTCTCCCTCTCCCTCTCCCTCTCTCTCTCATAGCTCTCTTTCACTGTCCATCCATCCTGTCTCGGCCCGTTTTTTCCTATTTGCTCTCTGTCACAGTCTTGATTTAATCTGCTCTCTCTCTCTCTCTCTCTCTCTCTCTCTCTCTCTCTCTCTCTCTCTCTCTCTCTCTCTCTCTCTCTGTGTCTCTCTCTCTCTCATACACATCACTCAACCTTTCCCCCATCTATCTGTCTCTCCTCCTTTACCTTGTCTTGTCTTCCATTCACATTCCTTCATGTCCTTCTGTCCTTATGCGTCCTTATGCATCTTATGCGTAGTGAAAAGGCCCTAAGTAAAAAGAGGGACTGGCTGACATATCTTTTTAAAAAGTATTTTTTCAGGCTTTTCAAGCCTTTGTTTTTGTGTATACGAGATAGGACAGTGAAGGTGGTGACGGGAAGCGAGTTGGGAGAGAGAGAGACGGGGAAGGGTCGCCAAAGGACCCGGGTCAGAATCGAAGCCGGGTCCGCCACAAGTAGACGAGTGCACTACTGTTAGCGCCACGGTAGGGCCAAGGAAGGGAGGGGCTAATTCTCAGAAGGTGCTTTCAGGCCGACAGAGAACCATGTCGGTTCCCATTACCACACCTACGGTGGATTCCAATATGCAAACTTCCGTCTTCCCTTGCCTCACTCTCCTGCTTGTGACCTCATTATGTCACTGACGACAGAACATTATTTCAATATCTTGCAAAAGCACAAATCTAATGTCATTTTCTCATTTGCAATTGGGATGGTGAATGAAAAACAGTCCCCCAAAAGTTGTTGTGGCTAGGCTGACAGCGGCAAAACTTAATTGTTTTCTCCACAGATGCGGGGCCTGAAGGTGGAGCCAGGAGGCGGGGCGAGGCCACAGGCACAAGTGGAGGACA
>NC_085879.1:31822703-31837703 GCF_034702125.1 Engraulis encrasicolus | reverse complement strand
CACACACACACACACGCTCCTCCTGTTGGCATCCCTGTGTTCATGTAAGTGTGCTTTATGCTTTCTCAAAACCATTTGTCACACTCTCTCAACCCATTAACTTCAATTACACCTGAGGGGTGAATGCTACAGATGCTGGAACCCACCTTGCCTAGGTACACTACACTAAACACAATAATGACACGTGAGTGTGTGTGTGTGTGTGCGTGCGTGCGTGTGTCTGTGTGTGTGCGTGCGTGCCGGAAATCAACCTTGCCTGTAGGTACACTACACTAAACACAATAATGACACGTGTGTGTGTGCTTGTGTGTTTGTGCGTGTGTGTGTGTGTGCACGTGCGTGCGTCTGTGTGTGTGCGTGCCGGAAATCAACCTTGCCTGTAGGTACACTACACTAACCACAATGATGACACGTGTGTGTGGGTTTGTGTGTTTGTGCGTGTGTGTGTGTGTGTGCACGTGCGTGCGTCTGTGTGTGTGCGTGCCGGAAATCAACCTTGCCTAGGTACAGTACACTACACGCTGCAATGGCACTGTGTTGGCGCTTGAGGCGGGAGTGCTTCCTCACGCGAATAAAATCAAATGATTCACTTCACAGAAAACATCCAAACGGTGCAAGAAATTACTTCACTCTTTATGATACGGTACACAAACCCCCAAACAAACAGACACTTTGAAAGTCCTTAGCCTTGTCCACAAGATCTCTCTCCCTCCATCTCCTTTCAATTGAATTGAATTGAATTGAAGGTCAGGAGTTCGAGGAGACTCAGCATCAAGACCGTACAAACATACATACCTGTACAGTACAGTACACACAGTTTTTGCTAGCATTGTAATACACGGCGGGATAATCATTCGTTCTGCCTTACATGTCACCATGGCAACACAGAAACCCCTTCCTAATGTTTTCCTCTGCTTCCACAGGTAGTCTATATGAGCATGTTATAAGCATGTGACAAGGAAATATGAAAACAGAGAAGGCTCGCTATTATTATTATTGCTGTCTCATTCATCCTGCTATTGAATTCTTGGTAACACTTTAACTAGAACCTACAGCATAATTGCACTGCACTGTATGGTTATTTTTGCTGTTAATAATGGGAAATTATACCGTAATTGCATTGGAAACCATATGGTTAATTTGCTGTTATTACTAATAACAAACAGTTATTACCATAAAATTAGACGGAAAGTACTGAGAAATTACAATGAAATTAACACCTTATTAGCGATCCGTAAAGTAAAGTGTTACCGAATTCTTTATCATGATGACTGGTCAAACAGAGCTCTAAGCAACTGGACGTGTTTTGGATGAAGAGGTTTGGGAGAGAGGAGTCAGTCCGCACACTTGAAATCCTTTATATACAGTATGGGCCTATATGAAGAGTTTTGGTGCAAAATGGTGTATCCATCATTTTTGACTTTTGCATTTCAATATTGGACATGCCTGTTCAGAAGTCCAATCACCTTTGTGTGAAAGATACTTTTCAATCCTATATAAAAGGCATTTTGCAATGCCATGGAATGGAATGCCCAATACAAAAAATGGCAACTTTGGAATATACACAATTTTGCAATGAAAATCTTCATATAGTATATATATATATATATATATATATATATATATATATATATATATATAGTATAGTATATATATATATATATATATATATAATTATTTTATATATATATATATATATAAATATTAAAATTAAAAGTAAACTACCATAGCACTGCACTACTATGGCATAACACCGTGCCTTCAGTAATGCACAACTGCTTGGTCTTTGCCATTCCGGTAACATTAAATATTTAATGCAGTGTCTTAACAGGCGTTAAGACTCCACACTCCAAAACTTCAGTTAGCCATTGTCCTGCCCTTGTACTTGGGATATGCACAATCTTCACCCTCTACTTAACCCATTTAAGCCTGATGCTGTGTATACGCGGCATTGACCACGGTGCCTGGAGCGACATAGACGCTGAATTCAGGCTCTTGAGATTTTAGATTTTTTTTCTTATTAAAATGTGGGTTTGTTAGAGTTGAACGAACACAATTGAATGCAATATGAGGGTCCTAGCTTTTAAATGCAACTTAGTTCATGTTTATGTGCTTCTAAGGATGAGATATTTAGGTTTTCATAGGCTGAGGGTTCCTTTTTCCAAGAAGGGTGTAGGCATTCAGCGGGCGTTTGCAGGTGCCTTAGGCTTAAATGGCTTAAAAGGTTTCACTTCTGATGTCACAGAATGCAATTATGGCCAAGTTATGACAACCAGAAACAATATCTCAATATCTGGACTTGCACAGTCTACAGATCAACCTCTGTTGGCCCATACAGTGTAATCAAAGTCAGTGTACTTTATTGTCAATCACATCATGTAGCAGGCACATTATCATAGTTGTGGTTCTCCAAAAAAAACAAATGCGGAATTTAAATTCAATTAAACAAACACATACTGTATGCACACGCATACGCATACACGCATACACGCGCGCACGCACACACACACACGCACACGCACACGCACACACGCACACACGCGCGCACGCACACACACACACGCACACGCACACGCACACACGTGTTAACAATAGCAAGATTGACATGGACATGAATGATTCAATGTAGGCCTACATAAACGTAGCCAGGCTCTAAATTAACATCAGCGAACCGGCCAAACGCTGATGAAATTGCAGTTTAGCTGGTAGAAAGGACCAACTTACTAGCCACTTTGACCCATTAGTGAGTGTATGTTTGGCTACTACAACTTAGCATCTACAAGCCATTTTGGCTGGTGATGAAAGAAAATAATTTAGAGCCCTGCTAGCTGCAGAGATATGGTTCCTTATTGTCAGACCAGGGGTGCATTTCTCGAAAGTGTTAGTTTCTAACTACGGTAGCCACTTTGTTAGTTGCAATGCAATTTCCCATTGGCAACTATCCAAGTTGCTAACTGCTAACAACTATGCTTTCAAATGCACCCCAGAACCGATTATCAAGCCATCCACAAATGTCCAGTTGGTTAGAGCTTTTGTTTTTATTTTTTTTACTTTTTCAGTTGGTTATCAACTCACAAGATGGTGACTGCATGAGAAGAAAAAAAACACGTACATCCGTCTCAAATATTTTTGGGCGCAGGACTAACAAAGTCACATGAAAGTTGAAAATAAAGTCTGTACACCAAGCTCCCATTTCTCTTCATTTAATGTGACGATTCAGGCAGCATGCCCTTCATCTGACAATGTCCGAAACATCCGAAACGGGAGCTTGGTGTGCGGACTTTATTTTCAATTTTCATGATCGCATGATTGCAACCATACCAGCCTATACTCTACAACCAGGGTCGGATTACATAAGATGGACAAGGGCCCCGAGGCCACAGAAGTTAAATTCCATGATAAAATTGCAAAGTTGGCATCCTAATTTTGAGCCAGGAATGAAGGATGTGTCTTTTTGTATTACTCAACAGACTAGTTTTTTGATTCTGCATCTTGTCACAATTATACATTTTATCATTAATATTCAAACCCTTTCATTCCCCCTCCCGCAATCGGGGGCCCCCTTACAGGCTTCTGCCCCTAGCCTGGAGCCATATCTAGCCTGTGCATTAATCCGGCCCTGCACACCGTACAGTGCAACCTTATCAAGCAGCGTCACTTGAAAGCTTGGATAAAGAAGAGCTCAGCTTTCAACCGTCCCTTGGAAAACAGTGTCAATGCGGCGGTGAATGTTTAACATGATGTTCACGGCACACAACCGTGGGTTTCAGTGCAGAGTACTGTAACAGAAGACTGACAGAGTAGTTATATATAGATAGTGACATAGTGAGAAACCAGAAAAAAGAAGAGAGCTCAGTGTACACGTACGTAGTCCCAACTCCTGAGTTTGAAGTCTATCAGAGGTCCACTGCATTGTGATGTGTGTGTGTGTGCGTGTGTGCGTGCGTGCGTGTGTGTGTGTGTGTGTGTGTGTGTGTGTGTGTGTGTGTGTGTGTGTGTGTGTGTGTGTGTGTGTGTTTAGCAGGGACTGTGGTCAGACTGTGTGTATTGAACCATGTGGATGTGAAGACACGCCAGAGTTCCTGTTACTGTACGATTGAATTTATAAAGGTTACATAATTAGTCAGTCTTAGTGCAAGGAGGCTCACAGTGCAACATGTTCATGGAGTCTTAGTGGAGTCTTAGTAGTGGAGTGTTTACGTTATGAGTGTTGTGGTTATGAGGGTTTATGAGTGTGTGTGAATGGTGGTGAATGGTGTGGACAAAAAAACGATACAAGTCAATTTCAGCTCTCGCTGGTTAGAAAGCAGTTCTCTGTTTTGTCTGTCTTCCTCTTCTTGCTCTGTGAGGTATTTATTTTTGTCCGTTCTTTCTTTTCTTATCTCTTCTTCTTTTCTGTCCTTGTGATCACAGCAGACAGTTTTCATTGAGTCAAAGTCATCTGAAAGGGCCCCTCTACTTAATACATACAATGCAATATGTGGACCCAATTCTGCCCTGACTTTGTATCGAGTCACTAATGACAGAAGAGACTTGGGTGATTAGATTTGAATGAGTTGAGCGAGTTTGTAGATCGACTCCAGTGAATATTATGCAAATGAGCAACGATGCGGTTCGGCAACAATCGCCACAGCCAATTGTAATGTCAGAATTAGGGATGCAAATAGTTCATCGATTAATCGATTTTAATGGCTTAATGCGTTAATTGATTCAAAAACATGAATCCTAATTAATCACCAAATTCGACTGACAAGAGACACCTAGGTGAAATGGACATGTGAAGATTGGATAAAAGTGTCAGCTAAGTGTAATGTCATGTAATGTAATGTAATGTAATGTACAGTAATACAGGGAAATGCATTATTTAGTTAGGGAAGGTGACTCTGAAAGGCACCCTATAACAGTTACACTATACAGAGTGAATGATTTGTACTTTTGACAGACTGGGTTTGGACATGGCCCAGGTCTCACCCGGTGTCTTCCATTGGGCCCAGGTAGTTCCTCAATACAGTCAGTTCAATGCATTATAAAGTGGTTCCACATACAGTACAGTACACTGCACAGTGCACTGGTGTATGAAATGTGCTGTATTGTCTAGCTCCCTACAGTACATAGTAAATGCATCCCAGTTTTGGACACGTACGGGTCTTGTGTCTGACTGCGTTGGTCGTACATGGTGCGTGAGCTGTTGAGGCTCAAAAATAATGTTCTTCATATAGTGCTCTGCTGCAGTGCACATTATAGTTCATAGATACAGTACATACAGTATATAAACTGCACTACGTAGAAAAGAAAACAGTGAGCAATTGGGACATGGTCTCATCTAGTCTCGTCTCTCACTCTGGAGGAGTTCGGGCCTCTATACATAGCACACTACAGAGCGAGCGATTGATTGGGGACGCGGTCTTGTCTCCCTCTGTGTCGTCCATGGTGCACTACAGAGCAAGCAATTAGGACACAGTCTTCTGAGTGTCTCACTTTGCGTCGTCCACTGTGGGGGTGTTGAGGTTCTGGAATAGTATTCAGGGAAGTGCACTATGTAGTAAACAAGTGAGCGATTGGGACATGGTCTTGTTTCTTGTCTGTCTCACTCTACGTAGTCCGTCCACGGTGGGGTTGTTGAGGTTCTGATTTTTTTTTTACTAGTGCAGTGCACTCTATACAGTGCAAGTGAGCGATTTGGGACGCGATCTCTCACTACAGAGCTAGCGATTGGGGGGCGCGGGCTTGTGTCTCACTCCGCGTCGTCCACAGTGGATGTGTTGACGCTCTGGAAAAATATTCACTGAAGTGCACTACGTAGTAAACGTAAAAAAGTGAGCAATTGGGTCACAGTCTTGTCTCTTATGTGTCTCACTGCGTCGTCCGTCCACAGTGGTGTGTATGTGTGTGTGTGGGAGGGAGGGGTGTTGAGATTCTGAGAAAAAATGTCAACTTGTTCCCAATACACCCTTTAGGGTACACAGTGAGCACACTACAGAATAAGCAATTTGGGACGCGATGTCATGTTTTCACTCGGCGTCGTCCACGGTGGGCGTGTTGAGGCTTTGGAATAAGGGCTGCATGAAGAGGCCAAGGGTGCCCGTCACACACACAATCACGAAGATCCACAGGAACAGCCGGTCTATTACCATCGCCACGTACTTCCAATCCTCGATAATCTGGGAGGAGGAGAGAGAGAAAGAGAGAGAGGGGGGGCATGATAGAGTGACAGGGTGATAGAAGAGGGAGAGAAAGAGAGGGAGAGATGGAGGTGTGTGCAGAGAGAGAGAGAGAGAGAAATGGCACGATAGGGAGAGAGAGGGAGAAAGAGATAGAGAAAGAGAGAGAGAGATGGAGGTGTGTGTGCAGAGAGAGAGCAGTAGAGAGAGAGTATATGGAGAGAGAAGGAAAGAGAGAGAGAGATGGAGGTGTGTGTGCAGAGAGAGAGCAGTAGAGAGAGAGTATATGGAGAGAGAAGGAAAGAGAGAAAGAGACAGATGGAGGTGTGTGTGCAGAGAGAGCGAGCGAGAGAGAGAGTAGAAGAGTGAGACAGAGAGAGAAAGAGACATAATAGATTGACAAAGAAGGAAGAAGTTGAGAGGGGAGGGAAAGGAAAAACAATAAAGGTGGTTATTTTTCTGTTTGCACAAATAAAGAATTAGAATATTGATCATAGTGTCTAGAGTGTTCCAGTCTTTGTTCTTTCCTCAGTTTTACAGAGCAGTGATGGTTCTACCCATCAAGGGGCCCTCGGCAAAACATAAACGCAGGGCCCTTTTGAGTTGTTTTTGCTGCCACTTACCATGGCGGGGCTGACTGTTGGGGGACCCTAATGTGTTGTTTTGTGGGGGCCCTAGCATGTCCACTGCTAAGGTCTTGGAGGCCCTAAGCATAACAGGAGTCCCCCCCCTGATAATTAAATAATAATAATAATAATAATAATAATAATAATAATAATAATAATAATAATAATAATAATAATAATAATGACGTGTTTTTTTAAGTCAATCTCAATTTAGGAGGCCCCAATTTTTGGGGCAAAGTGGTCGAGGCCCTAAGTCAGGGGAGGGCAACTATTTTGGCACAAGGGCAGCATTGGGTTAAGAATATGGGCAACTTGCCCATGTCAACTACAAAAAATAGTGTACGCTAACCTAACTTGTCAGCTATGCAATTTCTGCACATTGTAATGACAAGTATTTAGATGTAGCCTATGTACTTGGTTAATTTTAAATTCACAAGATCCCTGTTTTAGGTTGCCATATGAATTTGTATTTGTATTCTTTCCTGTAAAGCAGGGCTATTCAATTAGAATTTCATTTGGGCCACATTTCGAAACCAAGAACTTAAGTCGGGCCGCACATTTTCAGCCATCACTAAAACGGGAATGAGTCTACAAACAAATTTTAAACATGTTCCTCTAATCTAAAACCTCACCACATTGACTGTGAATGTGCAAGACAAGCAGGCAATTCACCAGAAAATCACGTGTTGTACTGCAGTATCAAAACTGGAATGTAAGCCTTCACTGCTACAGTTGGGCCCCATGTGGACTGCATCTGGGCCGCATGTGGCCCTCTGTCCTCCAATTGAATAGCCCTGCTGTAAAGGATCTGCGGGCCACATGTTGCCCACTTCTGCCCTAAGTGCTCCGCTTACCGCTACTTATGCCTAGCGGGTGGCCCTGGGCCCTAGGCCCTAGGCAATTGCCTGGTCTGCCAATAGGTAACACCGTCTCTGCTACTGTGAATCACCTGATACTGCTGATGCCAAAGGATTAATGCCTTGGGAGCCGCTCCAGCTCTATTAGAAAGCAGAGAACAGCTTTGGGTGGGGGAATCGACTTGTTTGGGCCTTGGGTCAGGTCTATTATATTTGACTGGCACATCTCTTAAATCATGGTTGAGGTTTGACCTGGGCCACCACCTGGGCTGGGCTGGGCTGGGACCATAAACTGGACTGGGCATTTTTGGCATAGACCAGCCCCTCACCCCCACCTCCATACTACAATTATGATGGGCTCAGTCCACTGATGCACCAATGGACCACCCCCCATCTATATGATGGGCCTCTGAGGGGAAATTTGAAAAAAAAAAAAAAAAACAAAGGACAAAAGCATCTGCCCTTGAGGACTGTTGGCCCACTGGGTAAATGCCCTGTATGCCAGATTACCAGTCCAGCCCTGGCAACACTGCAGAGTCTTGTCATTGATGAAATGTAATAAAATAAAGATTTAACATTGAAAGCCACATACAATCAGGGCATGGGCAATCCCTTAGAAACAGAGGCATAAAAAATAGATTGACAAAGTTTAAAAGGCCAGCAACACTGTTCTATGTATCAATTCAAATATTCATCTGATGAAGGACTGAGTATCCAAAACATTGTGCCATACAATGGGAGCACAGAACAGTGTTGCAGACATTTATCATTTCATTTTAAGGTATCCTATGTTTGGTCCAGGACTTGTGTCACTGATGTGCACATATTCTACACCAGTGTTTCCCAACCTTTTTTGAGCCAAGGCACACTTTTCCCCTTGAAAAAATCTTGCGGCACACCACCAACCAAAAATGATAAAATAATGAAAACAAATTATAGCCTACTCTATATCCCCCTATATTAACAATATAGTCATTCTTATCAAAGTGTCTTGAATTTCAGCTTTGGCTAAGGCCCGTCCTAAAATACTGTTTGACCAATCACAACGCAGTAAATGGACGAGGTCGGACAGAACTCTGACAGTTCTGACAGCGCTCCAATGAACTCAATGTAGAAATCTCATGTTTTCAAGTCAGCTTGAGCGAAATACTACGGTCATATTATTATTAAAATATGTGTATGAAATATGAGTATTGAAATTGTGCCTGTGGTATTTGTGTGTAAGGCGTCAGTTTCCCCGCGAGGTAATAGTGTCCGCTTTCCCCTTTCACTAAAACCAGTCTAATATTTACCAGCTGCTGCTGAGTCTGGCTTGAAGGATCTCGGCATCCTTGTACTCGACTAGAAAGCGCACGGCTTTGCAGGCGGGTAAAATTCGCGCCTCTGCTACTGTGTGGGACTTTTTTTTGATTTAGCTACAAGTTCAGCTACGTGGTAGCTAGCTTTAAGGGCGCTCTCATTTACCTTTGTGTTTTTTCCCTCATAAATGTTGCCTGGTTCTCTGTCTGCTTACGCAGGCTACGCAGCCCAACAAAAATAGTCTGAATTCTTGTTTTGAAGTGAAGGGTGTTTCGTTTGGAGATGGCGTCTAAGCTTGGTTGGTACCACTGTTGGATAATTTTTCATCACATACCAAGCACAAAGGAATCTGTGCCGTTGCATCCCCCGTACAAGTAAATCCAAATGAAATGTAGCCGACCTCTTGTCTAGGACCCAGATCGGAGTTTATTTTTCGTTTCATCACCTTTACATTTCTGCTACCCACATGCACTGACGATAACTGAACCTGATGTCACACAATCACATTCATGCATCATCACTAACTCTTATCTTTACTACAATGCAATTCGCTACCTGCTGCCACCTAGTGATTCGGAATTGATTGAAAATATGATTTGGACGCCAGTCAACAGCAGGCACTAATGACATATATTTGCTGATACTGAATTTGTTTTGAAAAAAAAAAAAAACACACACACACACACAGACACAAGAATTTTCCACGGCACACCTGACGATCTCTCTGGTTGGGAAACACTGTTCTAGGCTTTGTAGTGTAAAAAAAAAGTTCTCAACACAGGTGACTTCCCTGAAGTTCACTTCGCTTGACCAAATTCACGTCTTTGGGTACCTAGCATAAGTTTAATATACAGTATGAGAGTGGCAGGATTTAACTTCCTTAACCCAGAACGTTGCGTTGAATGTTACATTGCTTAAAAAGCCAGTGCTCTCCGTGGAGAGTTGTAGCAAAGCAATCTTCTCCCTGCCTTTCAGATCTAAGGCAAGGCAAGGCAAGTTTATTTGTATAGCACATTTCATACACAGGTGCAACTCAATGTGCTTCACAAAAATAAACAAATGCAAAAAGAAAGGAAACAGGGAAGAAAGAAAGAAAGAAAGAAATTAGAGTCAAAGAACATTTAAAACATTAAGATAAAACATATGGTAACAAAAAATAATAATAATAAGAATGATATATAATTTAAGCTAGGGGAAAGCATCTGAGAACAGCTTTGTCTTGAGTCTAGATTTAAAGCTATCAATAGTGGGTGCATTTTTTACATCATCTGGAAGCTGGTTCCAAAGCTTTGCAGCATAGAAGCTAAAGGCTGCCTCTCCACACTTTGTTTTGACTTTTGGAATCACCAGCAAATTCTTCTCCGTTGACCTTAGTGACCTGGTTGGTGCATACAGCTGAAACATATCCAGTAGATAGGTGGGTCCCATTCCATTTAATGATTTAAACACGAGAAGCATTGCCTTAAAATCAATTCTGTAGCTAACTGGGAGCCAATGCAGCGATCTCAAAATTGGAGTAATGTGGTCGAACTTCCTTGTTTTTGTAAGAACCCTTGCTGCTGCATTTTGTACAAGTTGAAGCTGTTGGATGTTTTTTGGGGAGGCCTGTAAAAAGACTGTTACAGTAATCAACCTTACTAGAAATGAAGGCATGTATTAGCTTCTCCAGATCATTTTTTATATGACAAAAAGCAGACTTAGTAATGGCTTTCATGTGACTTTAAGTTTAGGTCGCTGTCAATAAGGACACCAAGGTTTTTTTTACTCTATCCCTTGCTTTCAGCCTCTTGTTTCAAGGATAGTAGAAATCTTTTCTCTCACCTCTCTTTTCCCAAATATAATTACTTCAATTGTATCTATGTTCAGCTGGAGGAAATTGTGAGACATCCATTTGTTAATTTGGTCAAAGCAATGATAGAGTGATTCAAGGGGGTGTAGTCAATAGGGGACATAGATAAGTAGACTTGGGTGTCATCCGCATAGCTATGGTAATTTATTGAATTATTCTCGATAATGTGTCCCAGTGGCAGCATATACAGATTGAACAGTAGTGGTCCCAGAATGGAGCCCTGGGGGACCCCACAGTTCAGAGACATCGGTGATGAGGTATGTCTTCCAAAGGCGACAAAAAACTTCTTTGTTGTAAGTATGTAACCAGTTGATCACTATGCCTGTAAAGCCAACCCAGTGTTCCAGTCTATGTAGTAGTATGGCATGATCAACTGTATCGAATCTAACACAGAGTAATCCTAAATAAAGCTCATGGGCACTAACTGGCACTTCTAGCAGGGCTGGACTGGTATTCTGACATACAGAGCATTTTCCAGGTGGGCCGACAGTCATCATGGCTCGATGCTTTGGGGTTTTTTTTTTTTGGTTGTTTATTTGTTTATTTTTTCCCTTAGAGACCGGCCCATCGGTGCATCCTTAAAAGGTGGGGTTGCAGGTATGACATCACGTTGGGGGAACTCCCCCAGGATTCTAAGGTTCTACATAGACTCCTATGAGCCTGCGGAACCCCCAACGTGATGTCATAATAGTATATTTTCTAAAAATGATTCACCTGCAACCCCACCTTTAATATACAGTGGACTGAGCCCATCATAATTGTTGAATGGGGGTGGTGGGGGTGAGGGGCTGGTCTATGCCAAAAAATGCCCAGTCCAGTTTGTGATCCCAGTCCAGCCCTGACTTAGCTTACGATCACCACTGGCTTCAAGGTTTCCAGTCAGGCCAGTTGGTAGCGGTAATGTACAAGTAGACGATACAACAGTTTCTCCCACAGTTTATAATACAGTAAAAGCAGCATGATAAATTCAGGGCAAATAACAACTCAGCTATAAACAGCATTTAATGATCGTTTTCTATTCAGCTCTCTTAACGACCCATAAACAATGCAAAGACAGAGAGATAGATAGAGAAAGAGAGAGAGAGAGAGAGAGAGAGAGAGAGAGAGAGAGAGAGAGATAGAGAGAGAGAGAGAGATAGATAGAGAGAGAGAGAGAGAGAGAGAGAGAGAGAGAGAGAACCACATGCACGTGCATGCACAAACATACAAATGCACACACAGAGTGAACACAAAGACAAATGATTCTGCACAATTTGAAACGGCATGATTTGTTATTGATTGTGATGGGGTGTTCCAAGCCATTGTAAATCCAGTGGAAATAGGATGCCTCTTCACGTCTATGTTACTTGCAATTGAATCTCAATTTTAAAAAAAAAAATTAAAAAACAAAGTTGTACAAGAAAAGGCAGTGTACGATGTCTATGTGTGTGTGTGTGTGTGTGTGTGTGTGTGTGTGTGTGTGTGTGTGCGTCTGTGAATCTCACCCCTTCGTCGTCATCCTCGGTCTTCATCTTCTCTGCGATGTAGCGCACCCCGTCCACCGCCTCCTGCGTGTCAGGGTTGCAGCGCAGGTTCATTCGCCGGCGGAACTCTGTCGACCCCGCTCCTCCGCCTCCTCCTCCCCCTCCCCCTCCCCCACCACTCTCCCCCGAAGGCAGGTCTCCGGAGCGCCAGCCGTACCGCTTCGCTGAGTCCTCGTTCACGAAGAAGGCGGACGTCGGTGGCGGCGGAGAGTCCATGATTCCTCCTCCGCCGGCAACGCCCCCCGTCAGACCCCCGACTCCCCCCGCCAGGCTACCCAGTCCACTGGCCAGACTAGGGAGAGAGAGAGAGAGAAACAGAATTGATGATTTGTTATGCAGGTTCAAGAATGACAATAAATTCTCTGACTATGGCACTCCAAATTAGAATGTCTATTAATTTGACAAGTCTTACTTGGACAAATTAAAAACAAGGCCCACACGTAGTGGCATGAGTGCCTTCTTCAGGGCAGAATGTACAATACCTTGGACTAAAGAGTACCCAAGCCCAAGAAACCAACAAACTATTTGGATAAAAGCATGCCATACACCACAAATGACAATTTGTTATGTTGGGGTGGGGCTGGGTACATAGATATGGGGTGGGATAAGGAATAAGTAGAGAAAGCTAATTGAATTCATGCAAAATGTCTTGGTAATTACAATCACCGACTGTTTTCTGCGGGTTGTGGATTCTACTTCACTCTAATGTTAATAATATAATACAATAATTATCTAGAGGTATACAGCAGATAAAGCAAGCTATAATACTATAATGTTATAATAAAAAAATAGTGCTTCACCCTAGTGCTGCCCCGGCGGTTGACAGGTGGTCCCGTGTGGCCTCCGCTGCGGCCTTGGCGTCCGCAAAGGAGCACTTGCGGTGTTTGTAGCGGAAGCGTTCCCGCATGTTGGAGCTGCCCCCGGGCCGACGCATGAACAAGAAACTGGGTAGTCGGACCAGGAAGACGCGCTTGACCCACGGTGGCATGCTGTGCGTGCTGGGGGAGCGGTGGTGCACGTTGAGCACGCACACGCTGGTCACGATAGAGAAAGTGACCAGCACCATGGTGAACATCAGGTACTTTCCTGTAGGGGGCGGCATAGAGCACACACACGCATGCACGCACGCACACACGCACGCACGCACACACACACACACACACACACCGTCACATGAGGTGACAAATTTCATTACCTCCGCCAAGGAGGTAATGCTTTCGGTCGCGTTGATTTGTCTGTCTGTTTGTCTGTCTGTCTGTTTGTCTGTCTGTTTGTCAGCAGCATAACTCAAAAACTAATCAACGGATATGGACGAAACTTTGTGTAGTTGTTGATAATGACACAAAAATATATTTTGAATAATTACAATAAATAAGCTTCATCTAAAATTTAAAAGAAGAGAGAACTCTTCTCAATTTCAGCAGGCTGTTCACTATCAGGCGTAATACTGCCTTCCACTGGTCTAATCCAGAACTATATAGCTATATTATACTGTGATTAATTTTTTTATCGCATTAATTAATTAATCGAATCACGTGATTAATTAATCAAAATTAACACATTAATGTCCCAGCCCTAACAAAACCATTTGAAGAGCACCAATGTGAATATAGTTAGTCAGTTAGAGCTTTATTTGTACCCTTGGGACAATTGTACTTGCATTACACTAGCTGGCACAAAACATAAGCACATAAGACACAATGAGGAATATGAGCAGACAAGCACATAAAGATAAAACATAGGACACAGAAATTGACATTCACACTAGCACACATTGGGTGGCTGTATAACTACTTGACCTCATTTAGTGCTTTAACTGCTTGGGGAATAATAGGCATATATAATAATAGGCAATAATAGGAATATCAGGCACTTGCCGATCAAGGGGACGGCCAGGGAGGTGGGCGGCACGATCTTGGAGATCAGCAGCAGGAACACAGTGAGGGCCAGCAGCACTGACATGCACAGGGTGATCTTCTCACCGCAGTCTGGAGTACAGAGAAAGAGAGAGAGAGATAAAAAGACAGAACAAGAGATGCAATCAGAGATCAGCGGCAACTTGAACATGAAGAAACAGGAAGCGTGCAAACATATACTAGATATAGACTTAACAATAACCATGTAATATATTGGCTAAAGAATAAATGTGTAAACATAGCCACAGTGTCCCACAAATGGCACGGTACCTGAGGGCAGGTAGAACACCAGACCAGAAGATACTTTACCTGAGGGCAGGTAGAACACCAGACCAGAAGATACTTTACCTGAGGGCAGGTAGAAGACCAGATCATATGGTACCTTACCTGAGGGCAGGTAGAAGACCAGATGTCACCTTACCTGAGGGCAGATGAAAGACCAGACCAGAGTGGTACCTTACCTGAGGGCAGGTAGAAGACCAGACTAGATGGTACCTTACCTGATGGCAGATAGAAGACCAGGATGGCCAGCGAGGTGATGAGCACGCAGGGGATAATGAGGTTGATGGTGTAGAAGAGCGGCTTGCGCTTGATGATGAAGTCGTAGGTGATGTCCAGGTAGGTGTCGTCGTGCGGATCCTCGTTCTTGCGCCCGGGCAGTGACACGATGTCCCACTCGCCGCTCGGCTTGAAGTCGTCGCGGCTGGCGTAGTCCGACATCAGCACCAGGTCAATCTCTGTGTGGTCGTACGTCCAAGAGCGGAACTGG
>NC_085879.1:31812703-31815203 GCF_034702125.1 Engraulis encrasicolus | reverse complement strand
TCTTAACACAGACTACCACCTACCAAGCACAATTGGCCAAACAGTTCATTTTCTCAAAAGCACACATTGTTAAATATACGCAAAGAAATGCATTCATTCATTCAATTGCTAATTGTGTAAAAAAGGCATGCGATGTGTCAACTGTATGGCAATGGAAAGCCCTTGGCGTGCTAACTGTATTAAGAGTTTTGCAAATGTCGCTAAGCATTGGACAAAAGCTTGTCAGCAATTGAAAAAAACTGTAATAACGGTAACACTCTTTAAACTGTAACATACAGCAACTGTCTGATAGGCTATAATGTACTGAATGCATTAAGCACATTACCTGTGTGAGCCAACAGTTTGTGGTCATGATTTGTTCTCTTTCATTCTGAAATGAAAAAGAAAAAAAGGTTGTTTATTTGGTGCCTACTTAAAGGTGCATTGTGTAATATTTTAATAATAGCTGTCTATTTCTGGAAAATTCAAAATGGCAGCCATGGAAAAGAGCCACCTTTTCATGTATGAAAAGTGTGATTTCCCCAGTCATAATGAATACTTAGAATTTGATAGTTGTGGTAAGTATTCATGACAAAGGTAACATTTGTGAATGGGCAGCATGAATTCTGGAAATAAACTATTAAACATATTACATAGGTCACCTTTACATATGTTGTACTGATGCACTGAGGCATTAAAGACTGTCATTAAAATAGCAGTATCATAAATGCTAGAAAGTAAAGTGGGGCCTATCTCAGAAAACACACATGAGCAAATACAATTTATACATCCTTACAGTCAGTGATCAATGTACACAGTATACACAATCGGCGTGATGTGTGCCATGTGCGTTACAGCCCTTTTTGGAGAAAAACATTGGTAACAAGCCAATGCAAGTCAATTAGTGGTGTTGGGAAAGAATAAACGAAAGACAATGACCTATAGACAAGCATTGTTCACACTCAATATGCTAAAAACGTGTTGTGTTGCCGGCTGCTCAAATAATGTACCCAAACAGCCATGGCTGTGTCATGGACTGCGTTAATTTAGGCTTGCCGATGCTGCATGTAAGTTAATGAGACATTTGGTTTGTTTTCTTCCAAAAAGGGGCTGACCAATCGTTCACGAACAAAGTACCCGGACGGCCGTTTATACGTATAGTAATGTACACCCTTGGGGTTTCGGCAAAGTGTGGAGCACTGCTCCACCAAAATTCGATTCCACTGTTTTCATCACCCCACACACTAGCACCAATGCCCTCGGATGTCATCTTCCGATTAGGGGAGGGCTCTATTGTGTCAGAGATGCCCCTTGTTTATCCACACTCTGCAGTGATGAAATTGACCATTCATTGTTTAAAGTGGGGCAGCCGTGGCCTAGTGGATAAGGAGATGGGTTTTGAATCAGAGGGTTGCAGGTTCAAATCCCACCCTTTCACTCCCTACAGCTCTCCATGGCTGAGATGCCCTTGAGCAAGGGACATAACCCCACATTGCTTCAGGGACTGTAAACAATACCCTGTAAATAACTGTAAGTCGCTTTGGATAAAAGAAAAGCGCCAGCTAAGTGTACTGTAATATAGTAATGTAAGGTAATGTAGTACGTCTACGCCACTGTGCGGGGGTAATACATTTGTCGGGACCGATAGTGCTCTGCAGTGTTGTTGGAAGTAGTGTGAGGAAGCCCCAACCATGAATCTTCTGAATGTCAGTCATAATGTGTGATTACGTAATCAGATGATTCTGTACCCCTTTTACGTAAGTAGTGACAGGCAATGAACACTTTGAGGAAAAAACATTCTATGCCCAAACCGCATAAGCCTATAAATGGCACGCTGAGCTATGCTTGTGAAACTTGTAGATATACATTTCCCACCACAAACACTCTTGAACCCAGACCAGATCACATACCACAGGTCAAAATCTCAACCCTGGACAGTTTACGAGACCACATACTACAGACAAGGGCAGAGCTGTGTGTGGGGGACGGGAGAGTGAAGCAAGTACACACATAAAACACACACACACACACACACACACACACACACACACACACACGCACACACACACACACACACACACACACACACACACACACACACACACACACACACACGCACACACGCATTCACGCTAGAGCTTAGATCTGGCCTAAAGAATCAAACCTGACCCTACCCTACCCGCGCTCATTGAGCCTGGACCGGCCCAGCCCGTCACATTAACTGTAAATTATGAGTCCGAGACCGATTTAAGCCCGAAAATGTCTTAATATCGTGGACTGTTATAGCTGACATTGTCAACTACAGTTGACGTTTCAACTACAGCTGTTTGAAGTGAACCAAAGACATTTGTTAACATTTATGTTGATAAACAATGCAACAAGGACAACACCTGTAGCATATGTGTGTTTAAAAGCAGGTGAATCAAAAACTGCCAACAATAAGCGGAACATTACACAGTAATGTCTGTTTGTACTCATGCTGTAAACTGATCTCAAACTTCTTTACTTTTGTAATGTCGTA
>NC_085879.1:31805203-31807703 GCF_034702125.1 Engraulis encrasicolus | reverse complement strand
TTTTTTTTTTGATCCGATCACGCTGTCGGCTCTTATTTTGAAATCGCGCCATAGATGCTATGAAGATGCATGCCGTGCCCCGCCCCCTCAAGCAGTTTCTCCCTCTTTGTGTCAGTCACTGCAGGCTCCGGACAGAAGCACCTACGACGCTGGCATTAGAGGTTGTGAGGTAGACTACAAGGGAAGGACTGTATCAGAGCCTGTAAATAAATTATTCACAAAGTTCTCTATGCATCGTTTTTGAAAGTAATGGTCCACATTTGATTGCAAACAGTGTGTTAGGACTTCGAATTTGTTTAGCAGTAGCTGTAGCTAGTTGCTAACACAAATGAAGGCAAACTGTGTTTGAGCTCTGCTGGCAGCTAACTATTGGTAGCCTATTAAAAACGAATTGCTTAATAAACTTTTCACACTTTTAAACAGTCCCCAAATAGTTCGTTTGGAATGCAAAGACCCTCATACTGCAAACAAAGTTATGAGCAACTTGACAATTTATTATTGGCTTTTGCATTTAATCAACATGGCATCAAATGTGCCATTTTCTTGTTGACAAAACCTGGTGTTCTCCTATCTATGTGTCCTCTTTGTTGGGTCCATTATTGCTTCTGATTCTCATTATGCATGTGAGAGCTGCATAAACAAAGTCATAATAAGCAACATGTGTTTGAAAAGTCTTCAGGCTTATTGGTTTTCTCACTAAGAAATAAATCTTTATGAACGTAGTCTGCAAATATAGGCTAACAGATAATCTTATGTCATTTAAAAAAAATACTGAAGGGTGGGTGGCAATGAGGGCAAGGCAGGCACCTCACCCCACAATGCAGGCCCTTTATGAGAGAAATGTTCTCCCATCCTGTCACTAGAAACTAAATATCTGCTGTGGGTGTGAGTGCGTGTGTATTGTGCTTACAAAGGACTATTTTATTTATTTATGTATTTATTTATTTTGGGGGGGGGGGGGGGTCGTGTCGGCCCGGCATTTGAAAAACTGGCTCTCGGGGACTTTTAATTGAGTACCCCTGCCCTAACCGCTTACCCATGACTGCCCAGTGGTACACAATATAGGGAGGGGGAGAGACAGTGAGGCACCGGAAGACTATAAAAAAAAATTAAGAATTATAAAATTCAGCTCCCAAAACAGCAAATTGTGGAGCCACTTCCTGTCGTTCACTTCAAAGAGCCGGCTCTTAGAACAGGCTCGTTCGTGACCAACACATCACTAGAAGTCATGGACATTTTCCTTTGTCCTTCACAATTTCTGGACGCATGGAAAATGGACTACGTTTGAAACATCTGTTGCTCCAGTTTTATCCCCTGGCAAAATTTTTTTTCGACAAGCCTTGAGTGAGTCTCCTTTTTGATACTTTTAGTCCTTCACAACTTTAAAGTGTAATTCTATGGATGGAGCACCAGTGCTTTGGATGTCTCCAAACATACATTAACCCGATGTTTTGGCACAGACCCCAGTTTACATAAATCTACACATGTCTGCGTGTGTTGGAGCATACACAAACACCTTAATGGTATGCGTTCCAGCTGGTGGCCAGATTGACTTTGAGGGGAGCCAATGGGAGGTCACTACAATTAGGGATATTACTGGCACACGTCCACCACATGTGGTTAACCACCTCTCTTCCTGTCTGGCCAGAAGCCCGTGTCAAAGTAAAAGTCAGCTTTATTGCCAGTTCTGTTGCATGTAGTTGGACTACATGTACGACGTTTCACTGTCTCATGCGTGCACAAAACATTAAAGTGCAAGAGAGGGTAGGAAAAACATTAAATAGAGTGCACAGGCACAACAAGTTATTTACATTATTGGCACAACTCCACTGCTGTGGTAATATAACCCCCTTCACGCACACATGCATGCACGCGTGCGCACCCACCCCCCCCACACACACACACGCACTCAAACACACACACTGACTGGACAAGAAACAGAGGTAGAGAGGGGCGGGGGGGGCATCTGCTCTTCCACATGTCAATCATATCCATCACACACAAACACAAACACACACACACACACACACACACACACACACACACACACACACACACACACACACACACACACACACACACACACACACACACACACACACACACACACACACAACTTAATGCACATCCTCTCCACAGGGGTGCCCCAAGGCCTGGTGCTGGGATCCCTCTTGTTCCCCATGTTATCTGCTCGTGGCTTCGTGCATCACTGCAGTGTTGACGACAGTTTTGATGACATGACAGATGACACTGTCTACACGTATATCCATCTGTCTCTATGGCCTGTCCGCATGGATCAAAGAAACTCCATCTGAACCCAAGCTCCGAATGCACCCAGGAGAGGATTCAATCCATCATGATATCAAACTCACTATGGGCTCTGTCACATTTGCCCCAAACAAGTTTGCAAAAAACCAAGTCCGACAGGCGGACAAAGATGTGTACGTCTATGCACTGGTGCCTTGTGGACGCAGGACAGAATTACAATTCAGTGAATGCG
>NC_085879.1:31757703-31800203 GCF_034702125.1 Engraulis encrasicolus | reverse complement strand
ATTATGTGTGTGTATGCACATTTTTTGTCTATTTAAAAAAAAAAATATCGAGTTTGGCCCTCTGTCAATTTGAGTTTGACAACCCTGAAATACACCATTGATGGGCAAAGTTGATTCATTACTTACAATCGGTCCGTGTTCTTTTTCGTTCATTCATTATTCTATTTCGGAATGAAACATGAAATTCAAAAAATGGTGCAACTTCTTGTTTTGACTAAAGCAATACAAGCAGAAATGGCTGTATATTGTTTTCTGCATGTGTTTCCTCATACCATAATATGTAGCATTATAAAAAATTACAACATTTTGATCGTTTTTCACTTTGTGATGTTTGTTTATTCATTTATTGAATTTCATTTGACTGACCCCTCCGTTTACCCAGAAGGAAAGTTTGTCGTCTGAGTCCCATCAGAAAAGGTCTAGCTAGCGACGAAACGAGACATAAAGACGCTACAGAACAGTAGTCTAGCCTATGGAGCCAGAGACGCAACAGAAAAATAATAAAATGATGAAAAACATATCTTTGCGTTGTGCAGGCTAGTATGCGCAGCACGAGTGATGGTTATTGTATTTGAGCGTGTCCGCCTTAAATTCCCTTCATGTTATGGACTTAACTTTATAGCCTAATTAAAGGCAAAAGTTTCTGTAATCAATAGCATACATAACCTATTATTATACCCTTTCACATGTAGGAAATGCATTAGGGAGCAAACGGTCCAAAGAAGTGTTCATGCGCAAATTGTTGCGTATTCTTTAGCTGGCAAGTTTAATGATATGAAGTGCACGCTCTCCATACCACGTTTTACGCACGTTGAATACACATTTCACTTTGGTGTATTTTGAGCATTAGTGATATTGTTGGAAAGCAATAGGCCTATGTCCGGGTAGATACACCTAAAGGCTGGAAATGAACTGGGAAACTGATGCTGATCATCAGAGCTGTCAAATGTTCTCAATGACAGTTGGTCTATCCCTTCCCGTCGAAGTTCTCTGTCCCGGTGTGAAAACTGGGGACCCGTACCAAGTGGCAACTTCAGACCATAGAAACACAGCGATTGGTAAAAACTAAAGGCTAGCAGTCTAAAATTAAGAGTGGCATTACTTAGTTATGACCAATCACCATTGCTTCTAACATCTGCAATTGCCAGTTGGCACGAACACAGATAGCATTTCACACCGGTCGCACAGCTGCACTTCTGTTGGATTAAGACGCTATATGACCAAATACAGTCAAGTCTTAAGGCCAGGCCTAAGAACATGAAATGTCGTTGCGAAGGTTAAATTGGTTGGTAAGTTTAACTCAACAGATAAACAGTAAATCATTATTCTACCCCCCCTCTAGGGCGCCCTACTCAATAGTGGTGGTGCTTACATGCACATGCTTGTGGCGCTTGCTTGCTATGGATATGCAACCGACTGGTTGTGAAGCCACAAAATATTCTTTGCACACTCATCACAGATCAACCGCATCTTTGAAGTGTAGCAACGTTCTGAATAGTGCATCAACAATGCTTGCACAGTCAGTTTGCCAATAAAGAAACCATGTAGGCCTAAAGAAGGCTCAACCAGCCTACCAGGAATTACTTCCAGGTCACCCGAATTCTGAGTTCTAATAAACCAGAGACGTAATTCAGTAGGACGTTTTTATTTATTGCTTTTCTCTCTCTTCTAAGATTCAGCGTTTCATTTTTCCTAAAAGATATCTAAACATGGCGCTTGGTTCCATTTTATAAGCAATATTTAAGCGTAAAACATTAGAGACGAGTCCTTATTCATTTCTCGTGCGACTTCCAAAATGGAATAATGAATGAACGAAAAAGTACACGGACCACAATCCAGGGCCACATATTCCAAATGAATTGGCTTTACCTGTCCAATTCAGACAGGTGATTGGCTGTTTGAATAATCAACGGGTTGAATTGGACAGGTAAAACCAGGTCATTTGGAAAATGTGGCACTAGAATGTAACTAATGAACCCATTTTGCCCATGTGCCTTTAAGTGTTTGCATGGCAAGTCTGTTTTAGCTGGCCTGTGACTGCCACACACCTGTTCAGAGCAAGGCTGCTGCCTGATGGCGTTTGGAGGTTGGGGGGGCGCGCATCCACAGAAACAATAATCCAGACAAAAGTGTTAGAAAGTGTGATAGAGTGGTCCCGCACATTGGGCTTGAGCTCCAAAAAATATACACTTTATTTCATTAAAGGTGCACGGTGTACAATGTGGCCACATTACAACTATGCTGCTCATTGAAACTATGCTGGACATTTAAAATGGTAGATATGGAGAAGATGTACCTTTTCAAGTATAAAAAGAATTTGACGGTGGCGGTATTAGTGGAAAAAAATGTAATATTTGTGAATGGGCAGCATGAATTTTGTATAAAAAAAAAAATGCTAAGAATATTGAGCATTGCAGCTCTAAGCTAGATACTCAAACTTTAACACTCTAGCTCTTGTTCAAAGATGCGAGCTACACACACTAGCACGCTCTGATCAGCAGTGAAGACAAAGATCTGTTTAGTAATGGTCCTTTAATTTGACAACTGCATAACTTTGCCTGAAGATTGTGCCATCGTCAACATAAGCAGAGACACACATATACACACCCACCCACCCACTCGCACTCACAGACACACACAGACACACACGCACACACATGCACACACACACACACACACGTTCCGACAAACTGCACACCCTGCTATTCCACCCTGGTGCACTTTGAGTGTGTGCATTATTCAGATGCTCTAAAATAAAAATTGCCTCATCTCATCTCACACAGAGAATGCGGAACATGTGCATGCACGGGCGCGCACACACACACACACACACACACACACACACACACACACACACACACACACACACACACACACACACACACACACACACACACAAGGCACACACACACACACACACACACAGGCAGACATGAGGCACACACACACACCAATACACTTTCACTCCCTCTCCCTCTCCCTCTCTCTCTCTCTCTCTCTCTCTCTCTCTCTCTCTCTCTAACACACAGACACACACAATCAAGCAATGGAGTGCAGCATCTTTCTTCTCTTCTCTTCCCTCCTTCTGCAACCCTCATGCAACATCCCTCACGCTCACGCAAAACACAATCTAACATCAGCTGATACACACATCATTCCACCCACACACACACACAAGTAGGCTACGTCCAAACACACACACACACTTCAGTCCACACATGCGCGCACACACACACACACGTGCACACGCACACGCATTCACACACAGAACAGACAAACAAGCACTACGACAGACATTACAAACATGGCACTTGAACCGAGTGAAGCAGCTAAAATGTTACAAACACAAAGTACATGACACCCTGAAATGGGGCCCGGCTCTCACGGATACTACATGACTTGGCTTGGCTTGCTACCCTCATCAGGAAAACACACACACACACACACACACACACACACACACACACACACACACACACACACACACACACACACACACACACACACACACACACAAACACATAAACACACACATAAACACATAAACAGACACGGATAATTGACTCTCCCATGCCCATGCAGGATAAATGACTTGGTTTGCCTACCCTCATCAGGAAAGCACACACACACGTACGCACGAACGCGCGCGCACACACACACACACACACACACACACACACACACAGTTAAATGACTTGGTTTGCCATGCTATTCTCATCAGGAAAGCCCAGGTTCACTAAGTTCATGCACACTATGACATTGCAGCCAGTAAAATGTAAAAAAGTAAGTTGCCCTGCTGCCTTAATTTTGTAAGTTAGCTCAACTTTAGACAGTCTCGAATTGAGTTAAATTTCGAGTTAAGTTAACTTACAAACTTAAGGCGCCAGGACAACTTTCCTTTTTATGTTCATGTAACTGGCTTGCAATGTTTTACAGTACAGTAGACAATACATTGTAGTCAAGACATCTCTGTTGGGAGCAGAGTTGTATAAAGTAGAGTTAGAAGTACAAGCACTGCTACAAAGTGATTACAACAAAGTATGATGTGATGTTACAGGCCTAGCTGCCACGATGTAATATCGTACTACTGGTGTGGTAATTACATCTGTCACAGTACTTTTACTTTATACATGGGTTCTGATTTTTTGTTTTCCCCTGACTGCGCGACCCTGGCTGCGCACAACTCAACCTCTGATTGTTGGAAACCGCTGTCGGTCAAAAAATTCGCTCACGTGGTTGGCTGTCAGTGTCTTGCCTCTCGCTCCTCACAACTTAACCGTAACCGTGTTACCGTGTTTATAAACAAAAAAAAACATGTATACAACTCCCTTTCAAGTTTATCAGCAAATACTTTCTGCACAATGAGGCAACAAGAGCATTACATGTAATATCATGACATCATGACAATGCGGACAAATACAACACAATTTGAGCAATCTATTGCGTGTGTGCGTACACATACAGTCAGGAGAATCTTGACACTTTGAGGACGGAGGGAGGCTGCTTTTATCACCCCTGAAGTCCTGAGCTGATCTCAGTCAGTGGAGGGGACTTGGCCTGATTATCATCGACTTTCAAATCTCTTCGAGACTTGGTCTGACCAAGAGCATAACAATGACAATTTCTCAAACGGCATGGTTGACCCGCCTCCCTTGATTTGCTAATGGTTGTTTGATTCCCGACAAAGTGGGAGGAGTTCCCGATTTTCCGGGAGCTCAGAAACAATTTTTGTATTGCTCCTGGCCTGACTAGAAGCAACGATAATGGTGTTGCGTCACTAGGAGGGTGCGGCCTGGCAAGAAGGGACTGTAAACTCACCTAAAGTTAAGGATACATAGGGCAACTTTTTGAGCAATGTTGCCAGGCAACATCATGATTGGCTATTCATTTTCTGATGAAATGTATGAAAAAAAGTTGTCTGCTGCTGATCCATGTTCTCCTAATAAAAACATTATGTGATAAACAGTCTAAACAATGTCTTATAGTACCGTTGCCCAGATAGACTACTCAAAAAGATGTCCACAAAAATTGCCCACCAAAGTTGGGAAAGTTGATCACTTAAAGAGTCATCTGAACGACCCAAATTCTTTAAGCAAATGAATGCCATGTGTAATGGCATATTGGTGTTCTATTTTGTCTCCATATACCTCCATCCCTCTATATTTTCTATTAATAGTTTGTTCTCTAATATTGCTAGAAAGAAACAGGAAAGCAAATATAAGCATTAACTGTACAAGTGAATACTGTTGCTAACCAGTTTATGAAATTAGGTTAGGTGTTAATTTGTGGATTTCCTGTATTAATGCCAAGTCCCTCCTGCTTGTAACCCCCTGCAGTATAAATCCCAACTAGAAATGTACTCAGACCTCCGTCAAGCTGTTTCAAAGACCATTTGACTGTGTTACACCCTACATTCAAGCCTTACTGGCTTGTTTTTGTGGAGCTAGAAACTGGAATGTCAAAAAATGCCCTGTCCCGCAACAGTAAAGAATCTTTTTCAAAAATCCTGGATCCGGATCGTGATCCAGACCACCACCAAAAGAGAATTACTTGCTCCTTTTGTAATTTTGACCTTTTGTCATTTTTCCACCTACAAACTCCAACAACAAAATGTCACCGTTCATAACGTTTTGAGCTATCCTGCTGACAGACAAAGAGACATACAGACAAACCAATGCGACAGAAAGCATAGCCTCCTTGGGGGAGATAACAATGCTCCTGTAAAATACATGGGATTGTTCAGCTAGAAGTGGACTCTTGGCACCTACAGGATGCAGAGAGATAAGAGCAAAAGATCTTGTCCTGTCTGTCTGTCAGCCTCCATAAAATATAAGGGCAGACCACCCACGTGCGTCTGTGCACACACGCACGCACAAACACACACACACACACACACATGGGGAGTGAGAGAGAGAAAGATAGATAGAGAGAGAAAGGCACAGTTAGAGGATGGTGACAGCTTTCTGTATGCCTCCATAGAATAGACCCGTGTTTTCCAGCCACTCCCCTCCACTCTTCTCCCCTCCTGTCTTCTCCTCTCTTCTCCTCTCCTCTTCTCTTCTCTTCTCTTCTCTTCTCTTCTCTTCTCTTCTCTTCCCTTCCCCTCCCCTCCCCTCCTCTCCTCTCCTCTCCCCTCCCCTCCCTTCCCTTCCTCTCCTCTCCTCTCCTCTCCTCTCCACTCCTGTCCTCTCCTCTCCACTCCTCTCCTCTCCCTCCCCTCCTCTCCACACCCCTCCTCTCCTCTCCACTCCCCCCTCTCCCCTCTCCTCTCCTCTCCTCTCCTCTCCTCTCCTCTCCTCTCCTCTCCACTCCCCTCCTCTTCATCTCCTCTCCTCTCCTCTCCTCTCCTCTCCACTCTTCTCCCCTCCCCTCCCCTCCTCTCCTCTCCTCTCCTCTCCTCTCCTCTCCCCTCCCCTCCCCTCCTCTCCTCTCCTCTCCTCTCCTCTCCTCCACTGTCCTGTCCTGTCTTGTCTTGGTCTGAGTCTGAGGCAGTGGGAGGTTCGTCGACTTCTTCAATTATTAAGAAATTCACCATCTGGACAAACTCCCTCCTTCCCAGACCAAAACACACACACACACACACACACACACACACACACACACACACACACACACACACACACACACACACACACACGGCCATACGCACGAGATATGCATACCTATGCAAAAACATACACACACACACAGGCACAGGGGCGCCTAGGCCCCAATGGATGAGATGGAGTGGAGTGGAGTGGAGTGAGTGGAGAGGTGTGGGGGAGGGTGACTATGGGGCTATGGGGCACAGAGAGGGTGTGGCCTATGGGGCATAGAGTCTATTTAGATGGTGCATTTCATTTCTGTGTTTGCGTGTGTGTGTGTGTATATCTGTGTGTGTGTTTGTGTTTGTGTGTGTGTGTGTGTGTGTGTGTGTGTGTGCGTGCGTGCGTGCGTGCGTGCATGCCTGCGCGTGTGTGTGTGTGTGTGTGTGTGTGTGTGTATGTGCTCTGCTCCAGTGGACTGGCTGCTGTTGTCCTGTGCCATGCACACATGTAAGGGTTAACGTTCGGCGAGAAGGTCGCTACCGTGGAATAGCAGCACGACAGAGAGAATCTTAAGACCCCGACGCGGAGCGGAGGTTCTCTCTGAAGTGCTGCTATTCCACAAAGCGACCGACTCGCCGAACGTTAACCCGCTTATTATATGGATATACTTAAATGATTCACACATGGCGGGGACATTTCTTTAGGCCTAGCCTATTTAATGTTAAGTCTATTATAGTTTTTCATGTCAAAAGATTGTTGCTGCGCAAAACAAAACAGTGCCGTTGTGGAACACCGCTAGGCAACAGCTAGGTAGCCAGGACAACAGGTGTTGTCTATCACAGCAGCTGATTAGAGTCTTGTTGAAAAGTCGCTTTAGCAGTGAAAAGTCTTGTTGCCATTGACAGCGGTCTGTTATAGACCAACCCGTCCGTTATCGAAAAATAACAGACGTGCGAAGGTTGGGGAGCCCCGTTGAAATGAATGGAGCATTCGACCGATGACGTCACACCATATAATAAGTAAGGGATAACGGCCGACGAGGTGACCGGTTATACGAAATTAATGGCGAGGCAGCGGCTCCGAACTTTGGTGACAAAGTTGCCTCCGCCAAGCCATTAATTTCTATAACCGGTCGACCTCGAAGGCCGTTATCCCGCTTATCTGCCGTTATGGTGGGGTACTTTTTTTAATCTATTATTGTCTGTAAAGTTGTAGGAACCATGTTCTATCAAGATAGAATGTTGCTGTGCGGGCGTCCAACTTGAGCCTGCTGACGCTGTGATTATTTAATTTTCCTTTGGCCCTATACCACGGCGGGATGGAAGTTTAAAAACAAAAACTTGCGAAGTATTTCTACATGCTGAATTGACACATGTCGCATCACACGTCTATTTCCCCCTGCTGATCATCACAGGCTACCTGTCAACTTTTTGCGTAAAAGAGAGAGAGAGAGAGAGAGAGCGAAAGAGAGAGATTCCCCACGCAACATTTTTACTAACTCTCACCTTTCCCCTTTCACACGTGTTCCTTCCCCACAAGAGGAGAGTAGCCTATTTAAAAAAAGCGATATTTTTGGATCAATAACAAAGGGAAGGCAGCGGGAAATAGCCTACATTTTAAAAACCATGGGAGTGGAGCAGATGACGAGGTGACTTGTTTCGATACAATTGATGGCGAGGCAGGTGCTTAGAATTTCGGTACAGGGTATTTTTGTCATCTATTGCTAGGCCTTTCTGTAAATTTGTAAACTATGAATTGTGCCAACTGCAGAATAATTTAGTGCGCACGTAATCAGGCGCGCCTCTATCAGATGCATGTAGTAGAACTTTTAGGGCGACAGACTTGACAACCAAATGCGATAGAACTGACGACTGGCTCTTGGCTTGACAACCAAATGCGATAGAATTAACGACTGACTCTTGACTTGATAAACAAATGCGATAGAACTAACGACTGGCACGTTTGATGCCTGACAAGTTATAGGGAATTAGTTGCAACCCCATCAGCCAATCAGAAAAGAGGATTCAGTTGCGTAGGCAGATAACCCCATATGTCTCTCACACCACTGCATGTTTGGGTGTGTGTGTGTGTGTGTGTGTGTGTGTGTGTGTGTGTGTGTGTGTGTGTGTGTGTGTGTGTGTGTGTGTGTGTGTGTGTGTGTGTGTGTGTGTGTGTGTGTGTATCTGTGTGTGTGTGTGTGTGTGTGTGTGTGTGTGTGTGTGTGTGTGTGTGTGTGTGTGTGTGTGTGTGTGTGTGTGTGTGTGTGTGTGTGTGTGTGTGTGTGTGTGTGTGTGTGTGTGTGTGTGTGTGTTGTGGTTTCCATGCTTCCATGCTCCTGCATCCACCCACTCAATGAGTAGCATGTTGTGACATACACAGGCAGTGTGCGGGTGCATATGCATGTGTGCTTTTGCTTGTGTTTGTGTTTGTGTGTGTGTGTGTGTGTGTGTGTGTGTGTGTGTGTGTGTGTGTGTGTGTGTGTGTGTGTGCGCATGCACGCGCCTGTGTGCTTTTGTGTTTTTGTGTGCTTGTGTGTGTGTGCCTGTGTGGTGACTCGACATTCCCATGCATTTGCCACTGGGCCTGCCATCTTGCTTGTGCAGAATGGCAATGCTACCAGGCACTGTGTGCGCGTGTGTGCGTGCGTGTGTGTGTGTGTGTGTGTGTGTGTGTGTGTGCGTGCGTGCGTGCGTGTGTGTGTGTGTGTGTAGGGTTGCATGCTTCTTGTTGATGTAGAGACGTGTGTACTGTGTGTGTAGGGATGCATGGCTCTCATTGACATGCTAATGTGTGTGTGCATGTGCCTGCTGCGTGCATGTGTGTGGGGAGATGTGTGGGTGGGGTTGAGTGCCTCTCGTTGACATCCTAACACGTTTGTTTTTGTGCGTGTGTGTGTGTGTGTGTGTGTGTGTGTGTGTGTGTGTGTGTGTGTGTGTGTGTGTGTGTGTGTGTGTGTGTGTGTGTGTGTGTGTGTGTGTGTGCGCGCGAGTGTGTGTGTCCTTTGTATTTACTTCTGCTCTGTTGTCTTCCATATTCTAGTTCAGCCAGAAAGACTCCAGAGAGATGAATTAGTTTAAATGATTTAATGTTAACATTGTTGACATAGAATTGACAGAGGGTAGATAGTCTTTGGCGTAGGTCCAATCATCAGCCCGGGTCTTGCGCCAGCAGATCCCGGAGAGCCTGCTGTAGCCGTGCAGCAGGAACTGGATCTTTAACCCCCCGGGCAGGAAGACTGGACCAACCTGGTGGTGGTGGGGATGGTGGAGGAGATTTTGAACCGGCCATACCTGAGCAAGCGAGAGGGGAGAGTTAGACACGTCACTATAAAGGAAATGGTGAACGCTGATTGGCTCTGCAAAATGCGCACGTGACTTTCGTCTTCCTGGCAGAACTACCGCAAGCTCTCATTTCAGCCAGAAAGACTCCAGAGAGATGAATTAGTTTAAATGATTTAATGTTAACATTGTTGACATAGAATTGACAGAGGGTAGATAGTCTTTGGCGTAGGTCCAATCATCAGCCCGGGTCTTGCGCCAGCAGATCCCGGAGAGCCTGCTGTAGCCGTGCAGCAGGAACTGGATCTTTAACCCCCAAAACTAAGAGGGCCAGGTTTTAATCCTGCCGATAAAGATTAAAATCCTGAGATAAGAACGCAACTTACCCCCAAAAAAAGAGAGCAAGGAGAAGAAGAGACAAATGACCCACCGTAGGCGACGACTGGAACCTACCTAGAGCAGATAATGGGAAGGGAGAATAACTGAGATAGACATGACATTATGAAGGTATGCGGGAACAGCCACCCCTAGTGGCCACACTGTAGACATGTAATACACCAACACCACCACCAGTAGTTGTAGCAGACTGACAAAAGGTCATGCAGACACGCAGAAGGACCCTCACATGGAAAGTTGCACAGGAAAATGACGTTTTCAATTAGGCGAGCTGCATTATTTCTTTTCCCTATTGTCTTTGCCACGGCTAGGCAAGCAGCATTTCCCTTTCTTAGCCACGGCTAGGCGAGCAGTATTTACAGGGCTCTAATGTCACTTCATATAACCAGCCAAGGTGGCTAGTAAAAGATAATGTTGCTACCCGAATACATACTCACCAATAGGAAAAAGTGGCTTGAAGGTTTTCCTTTCAGATCAGCCAAACTGAACATTCACCGGCATTTGGCTGGTTGGCAGGTGTTAAGAGCCCTAGTTATTTCTACATAGGCTACTTTGCCACGGCTAGGCAAGCTTCATTTTATTTATTAAATGTTCCTTTAATAGCCACGGCTAGGCAAGCGGCATATACAGTATGCTCTTGGAGCAGCAGAATGGCGCAGAAGCCCTCCCGGGGGCAACCAACAAGGCATGGACGAGCGAGAGAAGGCCTGACAGACAAAAGGGCGACAGTGGTGCGACACATGTAGAAGGGTGCAAAGGGCGGGGAGTGATGGCCTAATTGCCTACTAGTAGGCCTACAAGAACCAGCTCTGATATGTATGTGCAAGAGAGACGACCTTATTGAGCATTAGATAGGCCTACCCAAACTTGAGCTTCCCAAGTGAACCGTAGGCTATGGTCCGTTATAAGCAATGCATGTGAGCCTGTGAGGGAGTCACGGAGCTGGCGCGCAAACACTTGTCTTTTGATGTCGTCCTTTACTTAGGCCTATATGCTGAGTTAAGATCAAGTGCAAAGAAAAAACAGACTTTCCCCCATGCAGTAGGCTACCAGTGCAAGGGTTAAGTGTTGAAAGAAATATTTCAGTTCAAATGCAAATCAGTCAACAAGAATTGAGCCCTCTACTTCCTAGCTCCTCTCCCAGCCGGTCAACCAGTGCATCAATGCCAATGAAATAACCACGCTACGCTGTGAGACTACAAGAGAACGCTGAGCTAAGAGCCTTTACAAAACATACAATGCAAGCTATATAGCTTATAGCTGCTACGCCTGACGATGGGCAGGGATAACTGAGAAGTGTGGGATCGCGGGGAAAAGTGCAGGAAACCGCAAGATACTTAAGGAAAACCGCTTTGAAGAGAAAGCCGAGGGAGCAATGGATAGGCCTAGGTCGCAAAACAGGACGCTCGCGAGAATGGACCCTATGAGGTGAATAGGGATGAGCGAAAACAAATTAGGTTAAGCAGAGTCTCGGAGGTACACGTAAAGCCAGAACACAGCAAAACTTACACACAACTCACACACACACACACACACACTTTCTACCTGCACTAAACACACATACACACGCGCACACACGCACAGCTGCTGGTGTACTTGATAGACCTATTTTAATATTTATTTTTCTTCAAAATGCTACAATTAGTATGTCAGAACGCTATAAAGGATTTTTAGAAAATGCACGACAAATACCTCCTCATAATGTATGTTCTCTGCAAGTCTTTTGTTGTTCTGTCTTGCACTTTAAATGTCTGTATGAGCGCTGCCTATGTCCATACTGTCTTATGTCCATGTATGAGTACTGTCTATGTCTACACTGTCTATGTCCTTACCTAGATTAGACTAAATCTGCATAGGAAAGCAAGAAACTTAATTTCAAATTCTTTGTATGACCAGTGCATGTAAAGAAATTGACAATAAAACCAACTTGAACGTCCTATTGAGAGGACATGTTGAAGTTGCCAGGCCGTCTAACTTGTAATGACTGAAGACGTGACAGAAGGAAATGCATGCAGCATAGAATCTCTGGGTGTGCGCATGGCAATGGGACCCAACCTGTGAAGGAGCACGACCATCTGAGCTCCTGGAAACAGAAAAACAGAGTTTACGGTCAGCAGCAGAGTCGACGTTTGTTACTGCTAGGCAAGCATTTATCCTTTCCCTTTGCCACAGCTAGGCGAGCATTGTGGTCCACTGACAGGACTGGCATGCAGCATATAGGGCCGTGGGCCGTTTAAAGCTTAGTAGCCTACAAATTAACCCCCCCAAAAAACATCCCTGGACCACTTTCAGCAATTTTAACTGAGACAGGTGTGCTGCACTCAAGGTGAGCCATGAGAAGCTATGCGCAATGTTTCACGAGTCACAGACTCCCCATACGGTCTCCAGGTGGTGGCGTCGACCACTGTGCGGTCCGAGTTGGCCTATGCGGCATGCGGCATCCACACATCAGTAGCAAATCTAGAAACATCCTGGGAGACAAAAGAACAAACATGGCGAGAGATTAAGGCATTGTTAACCGTGCAGTCAAAGTCATTCTACATGATTGTAAAAGAGCAGAAGGCCTAGTTCAGGCTGACTGCTGTGCAGATAACTGTTAAGGCAGTTTTATGATGCATCCCGAATCTCAACAGACATGCCACTCAGAGAAACATAAGTTCTTGCTTGGGAAATGATGGCGCATGGCTGCATCCCCGACTATGAACATTTTAAAACCATTATTTTGGAAGACAGATTACCCGCATTCCTGGGGCAACCTGGACAACAAGTGCGCCTGACCAAGGTACTAACAGAAATACCTAAATGGAGGGATGAGGGAAGTGAAACAGACAATATTTAATGACAGCAGTAAAACCTAGAGCATGAGCATTATGACACACTGTGTAGCTACACTAATAAAGTAAAGAAAAGTCAACAGTAATAACTAGACGAAATCTGTTCCTAAACCATCCATGATACACAATGGATAAAGCATACGATAAAATAAGGCCAGCTAGCGTCATTAGTGTAGTAGGCCAGTGTTTCCCAACCAGGGGTACGTGTACCACTAGGGGTACGCGAGCACACTGCAGGGGTACTTGGGAAAATATAATTTAACAAATGCATGGAGCATAGTCACACTAGAATAGAAAATGTGATGTAAAATAAGAGTTAGGGGAACTCATGGCACAATGAAAAGGCTTAGGAGGTGCATGACACAAAAAGGGTTGAGAAACACTGTAGTAGGCGAATGTCACAGGAGAAAGCCCATCGCGAATAGAATAGAACAGGCGTGGTTTAAAAGCCTCGCAAGGATGCGCTTTGTAATGGCTTGTAGGCTGAACGCAACTCCACCAGCGCTAGTCCAAATGTCCCGCCGTACCGACAGCGAAACCGAAACAATGAATTGTATGGGCGACATGGTTCTAGGTAAAACGCACGACTAGACAGGATAAAAGGGCTTCCAAACCTCTTGTGATAAAGCGCATGACTGAGGGCGGGAGCAGACACTTTAACACCGCAACACATGCGAGGCACACCAGTCAATCAACAACCACAACATAAACCACTAACTTAAGACGTTAGGTCAAGAAGGAGAACATGACTACTGACTCCGATAGGCTATTACAGGGACCACTCCACGAGTTAAACAGCCAGTGAAATGAGCAATATAACAGTGGCAGCGAGACTAGGCATGAAAGTAAAATGCATGACGATAACTGAGAATGTATTGCAAGTAGGCATAAAGCAGTCGATACTTTAAGGGATTTCCCTGAGGACGTGAGAGGCAAACCTCACGGACTCGCGGCACCTACGCAACCAAAGAGCAAGGGCGATTCCCGGGAAGGGAGTGTCGATTGTCGGCGGCTGCAGGTGCCACATCAGGTGAGCCTCCTTACATTGTTCTCACCTCAGATGTCTCCGCGGGATTCCAGTAGTCGAAAAACTATGAAACTAAAACTAACGCGCATGAAAGACAGGGGCAGAGGAGAACGCAGCAAGATTCTAGAAAAGTAATACAATGTAACCAAGACGCATCCGAAGTCAGTTTCCCGGACGCGGCGGCGATATCCCTAAACGGTTTTACAATCAAAATAGCCTCGGGGACTGGTGAAATGGCACGGGACCTTCGGTTGCAAAGTGTGTATTGCTAAGCATGAGTGGCAGGAGAGGCGACAGCAAAATAATATTCCTGAAAAAACATCAATAGAGGCGATATAGGCTGCAATTGTACCCATAAAGTTTTTTGGCGCGCACAGATTTTGAACCGGCCATACCTGAGCAAGCGAGAGGGGAGAGTTAGACACGTCACTATAAAGGAAATGGTGAACGCTGATTGGCTCTGCAAAATGCGCACGTGACTTTCGTCTTCCTGGCAGAACTACCGCAAGCTCTCATTTATTTTCACAGTGTGTACATGTATAGTTGACGTGCAGAACTTCCTATTGTAGCAATATGTACATGTATTTGTTGACATGCGGATGTAGCCGTCACCACGCAACGGCCTTCTAATGTACTTCTAACTTCAGTTTCCTTCTGCTCTCTTGTACCTCATATTGTAGGGTTTTCCACAGAGAATATGTGCATGTAGTATATTGTATGTAGGTTATATGGCATGCCGATCCTGCTGTGCCATGCTATTTTGCTTTTGTTGGGCACAGAAGTATTGCTCTCATCATACTGTCATCATTGTTTTCCTTCTGTCTGTTCATTTGTATTGCTCTGCTGTAAAAAAAAAAGTCACATGAAAAGACCCTCCCACCCAATAAATACAGTATAATGGGTGACACTTTACTTGACACTGGCCTCATATGTAGGCCTATGATATAACAGTGTTGTAACGCAGTCATGAATGTGTCGTAAAAAATGATGTCAATGTCACAAACATTTTATGACTTTGACACTACAGCCCGAACAATGTCAACTTTTCATGACCATAAACGTTTATTACCTTGACGTCATGTTTATGACTTGTCCATGACTGTGTCATGACATTGTTTTGACACTATTATGACACTGTTATGTTATGTCATACATATGACACCGGCGTCTGGTACAGTGTAACCGTATAATGTAATCCTACTAACATCTCATCATACAGTAGTTCATGCATAACACTACAGACACCTCCTTCACAATCGTCGCTGCAGACCATCCCTTATTGCCAGTGTGATGGAGGGACGTGGGTGGGCCATCGGAGGCACACCCAGCCATTTAAAGAAGGATGGTCCGCAAACTGTTGCTGCTCCCAGTTTATCAACACAACGTTTTGACCATGCAGTCTGGTCTTCGTCAGGTTTGCCTGACGAAGACCAGACTGCATGGTCGAAACGTTGTGTTAATAAACTGGGAGCAGCAACAGTGTGCGAACCTTCCTTCTTTTCATGTTTAATCGTGTTTAAGTCTGGCACCTGTTTAATCTGGATGTGCGTGCTCTACAAAACGCTACTACACCCAGCCATTTAGCCATACAAGGGATCCCAGGATATGATAGGAGAAGTACTTTTACTTTTACTTTTGACACCTCTGGTAATTTGGCTTTTAGTCCCACCATAGCCTCACAGTAACTTCATGCTTGGTATTACCATAGCCTGATAATATTTGTTTTGCTTGCCATTACTATAGCCTCATAGTAACTGTGCTTGGTATGACCATAGCCTGATAGTAACTTTGTGCTTGGCATTACCATAGCCTCAGAGTAACTTCTCTCTAGGTCGTCCTCAGACGAGCCTTCCATCGTTGCTTCCAGTCAACCCAATTCTCCATACATCTTTTCAGTTCGCTGGTACTCAGGGCTCCACCGTCCTTCCTGAGTATGTCCACAAATGTTAGTGTGGGACGTCCTCTTAACCAGCACCCATGTGATGGTTCTCATAGCACCAGTTTGCTGGCTGGCAGTGTTCTGGGTGCCTTTGGCAATGCCCTGCAAGTCTTATTCTCCTTACAGCTATCTTCTCGCTCACCCTTGGTATTCCCACATATAGGATTTTGTTGGTTACATGTACACTCTTACTGATGTTAAGCACTGCACGCAGCATCCTGGTGTAGCAGCCATCAAGGGACTTCTCTAGGATTGGTTTCAGGGTCCAGCATTCACTGCCATAGAGGAGGATGGACTCTACTGTTGCGTAGAAGAAGCTGAGTTTGATTGGACAGGGGAGATTGGAGTTCCATACAATGACCATACCATTCAGGGCCCTCCATGCAAGTGCCTTCCTTACTTTTAGATCTTGCTCAGTAAAGTTGACCCATGAGCCCAGGTATTTGAAATCATCAACTTCTTTCAGCACAGTGCCTCCTGCTGTACTTAGAGGTTGATGTTCAGGTGGGATGTTGTAGGTGATGACCTCAGTTTTCTTGGCGTTAAGCCTGAGGCTGACCTTGGCGCACTCTAGCTCTACCCTGCTCAGTAGAGTTTGTGCTTGTTCCACATTGTCAGAGAGCAAACTGATGTCATCCACAAAGTCAAGGTCTGTGAGGACCACTGCGGGGTATCGACTCGACTTCCTTGGAGATAGTGTGAAGCCAAGTTCCTGCTCTCTCCCACTGATTGCCTTCCTGCGTGCATAAGCAAAGAATATTATGAAGAGGAAGGGGGCTAGTGTGTCCCCCTGCATAACTCCAGCCAGGATGCCAAACACCTCACTTTTGCCATCTGGGGTCATCACCCTGGCCCTTGTTCCTGCGCACATGGACTCTATTGCTCGGAGTAGGTTGGGGGGCATACTGTATGCCTTCAGGATCTTCATCATCATGCCTTGGTGGATCGAATCAAATGCCTTTTTGAAGGCATCAAATGCCTTCATGCTTGGCATTACGACAGCCTTATTGTAATTTCGTGCTTGGTCCTGCCGTAGCCTGATAGTAGCAACTTTGTGCTTGGTTCTTCTACCATACGTAATGTTGTTTTTGTTCCAACCCTAGCGTGATAGTATCTAAGTGCTTGGTCCTACCATACAGTGCGTAATGTTGTTTTTCGTGCTTTTTCCTACCATACGTAATTTCACTTTTGGTCATACCATAGCCTCATAATAACTTACTGCATGGCATTAGCATAGCCTCAGAATAACTTTCTGCATGGCATTACCATAGCCTCATAATAACTTACTGCATGGCATTAGCATAGCCTCAGAATAACTTTGTGCTTTGTCCTACCATACGTAATGTTGTTTTTGGTCCAACCATAACCTCATAGTGACTTCATGCTTGCTATTACCATAGCCTGTGATAGTAATTTCGTGCTTGGCATTACCATAGCCTGTGATAGTAATTTCGTGCTTGGCATTACCATAGCCTGTGATAGTAATTTCGTGCTTACTTTTCGTGAGCGTGCTCAGTCTGAGCAACAGAGCATCTGCATGGGCCCAGACTGACTGCAGTGAGAACAGCAACAGAGGAGATGTGCCTAATTACAAGTGATTTCACACACACACACACACACACACACACACACGCACACACACACACACACACACACACACACACACACACACACACACACACACACACACACAACCAAAAACACACACGCACACACACACGCACACATACACACATACAATTACAAGAGATTTTTCACACACACACACACACACACACACACACACACACACACACACACACACACACACACACACACACACACACACACACAGACACGCACACATACACACACACACACACGCACACACACACGCACACATACAATTACAAGAGATTTTACAGACACGCAGACACACACGCGCACGCACGCACGCACGCACGCACGCACGCACGCGTGCACACACACACACACACACAGTGCCCTTCTGCTGAGTACTGGAGGTGGTGGGCCCAAATCACAGTGAGGAGAGGAAAAGAACAGACATGCCTAATTACATCTGACTTCACCCAAACAGAACTTTTGGGGAGCTCTGAATTGCGCACACATGTGCGCACACACACACACACACACACACACACACACACACACACACACACACACACACACACACACGTGCGTGCACACATGCACGCAACCACACACACACACACACACACACACACACACACACACACACAAGCACAGACACACACACACGCAAACACACACGCGCAAACACACACACAAGCACAGACACTCAAGTGCACACACACACACACACACAGAGTCATCAGCTGAGCCACAGCATCATCCAGAGAGCGAGAGAAGGAGGGAGAGGAAAAAACAGGGCGAGAAACAGAATCATGGTGAGACAGTTGAAAGAAGATTGAAAAAAAGAGTGACATGAAGAGAGGAATAGAAAGAAAATCAGCAAGAGAGTAGCCCCGTAATGCTCGCCGTACCTCCAGTGGCACGCTGTAATAGTCATTGAAAAGTTAAGTACCATAGTACTTCACTATTATGACATACAGTCGGTCCCCCTACAATGCACACCCTTTACCGAGGTAATGCCACGTCATCCACCTCGGTACGTACCGGGCCTAGCTGCAGTGTACCCAAACAACCGCCAGGTGGCACTTGGGAGCGCTTGCTATACTTGGGAGCGCTCGCTATACGCTTTACCACGTTGTAGCGCATGTTCAGGTTTCTCTCTCTCTCTCTCTCTCTCTCTCTCTCTCTCACACACACACACACACACACACACACACACACACTTTCTCTTGCATACACACAATACACATTCAAGCGCAAATGGGTAGGCAACATTTATTACCATATGGAATATTTTAGACGATGTTGACGGCATATTAATATACCGTAAAGTTCCATATAATAGCCGAGTTCCAATTAGCGGCCGGGTTCCTTTTAAGGGCCGGGTGCACAAGGATATTTGACAGATAATGGCCGGTTCCAAATAAAAGCCCTGTCTAAATAATCATTAAATGAACCAAGGAAGAAGGCTTGACCAACGGCGCTGCATGTTTCCCCCCTTATATTGTTTAGTTTAGTTTTTAGGATGCTCCGCGTCTTTGGCCATCAACCGCTGCGTCAGTGAAGGAAATGTCGGAAATTTTGCAATGTAAAACTCGGGGAAGCAGCTGTGTTTCAGGGTAGCATGTGGTTTAACACTGTAATACGGGTTAATGTGGGTAAAATCCACATTTAAAACGAGTAGCCAAGGCATGTGATGAGAGAAAATGACATTTGAGACAAGCATCCAACGAAATGAAATGTAATGTCAACATGCAGCCTCTCTGCACTCGGATTCTCCTCCCTTCGCACTAAACTGGCAAACATGTTCTCTCACAATGCTTTTAATGTTTTGTGCACTACATATGGACACATGGGACATTGTTGACATGTTGAAGTTAACTTTCTTCAATGTGCATGGCGTAGCACGCACTCGCACACGCCCTGAACGCACTGCGCTGATCAACACACTTTAATCAGTCAATCTGCGAGGCGGAAGCGCACACCGTTTCAACTTTGACTTTGGGGAAGAGATTGTTTAGTGGGATGTTAATTTAAATGCTTTTCATTTTCATTTGCTAGCTTTACATTTTTTGTGTATGGTAGCCTATTAATATGTGGCATCTGTGTGCAGATGGAAACCGTTTTGTGCTAGGCTGTAGCCTACCTTAATTTGGCCGAGGCTACTTTTAGTTAACCGCAGCGTACCGCACCGCAGGTCTTTGCATGGACAAATGAAATGATGATTGAATAATAGCTGGCCAGTATTGCAGGGAGTATTAAACCCAGTGTACGTTGGGGTTTGGGAGAGCAAGGAAGAGAGCGGCATCTGTGATAAACCGCTTCGAAATGTCTGCGTAAAACCTGCTGTTAACCAGTGTTGCCGCATTAAAAAAAAAGCTTTGTTTGATTTAGTGTTTGTATTTTACTTTGACGTTGCCTATAGTCCTCAGTTTATGGTTATTTTCTGTTGACCTCCTACACATTTTCGTTCTGTCATGTAGGGTATTGTAAATAAATCGACTGTATTTTGATCATTTTGATTTCAGACTTAATTTACCCCTTCAATCACCCCTCTCCAATTGCAAACTTTACCCTGGTAGAAGGAGCATTCGCTAGTCTGCACATACTCGTTAAGGACTTATTGTCTGACTGATTTTAGCTGCTGCGAATAAGGTATATTTTGATATATAGGCCTATAAAAAGGGTCTATCACCGTTTTGGCTGAATGCTGACACCACGGACCATGATGACCATTGCAGTCTTGCCGCAGTCTTGAACAGTGTACACTCTTTCCGATTAAGATTGCTTCTTCTGAGAAGGCAACTGGCTACCGCAGGAGAGGGGAAAGGTGGCAATATTATCCTCAAGCGTGTTAGATAAATCGTGTTTAGCCTATCGCAGATGAGGTTTTTGAATATTTTGTAATGCATGGGACATTGACAAGGAAAGGTAGCTGTGATATCCTCGTGAATAAGTCTTCGACTTTTCAAAATGCCTCCTCTCAACATTCAACATGTAAATTGGTTATTCTGGTTAGTCCAACGCTATCATGGCAGGAGAATCATTCGTAGGCACTACTCAGCAATTTTGTCTGTTGGTTTTTGTCTGCTGCAAAGTAGGACAGATCAGACCTCCAGGTCTTCATAAAAACCATCTACCACCGCTGTGATAATTTGACTACGGACACCGCTGAACATTGAACAGTTGTTTAGACTACAGTAGGCCTGTTGACGATTGCAGTCATGCCACTTGCCTTGAACTGCGCGCTCTCCTCCAGTTGATGCGTGACAGCCAGATGAGAAGCGCAAAGGTGGGGGCTATCCGCGGTCGCGGAGGACAGGTGTCAATATCACACACACACACACACACACACTCTGTTTGGAGAGGACGCATTTAAACTGTTACAGTTTAGGCAGTAGGCCACCCATCCCCCCGGACCCACGAAACCCACTGAAGATCCAAGCAATTGTAGTCTGTCAGTATTTTAGTGTGTGCCCAGGTAGTTGAATTCCTGGCATGGCCTGGTTATCTCAATCGTGCCGATGTTTGCCCTCAGGCTAGTGTGTTCATAAAGTGCACGTTCGATTTGCTGTAATAGGCTACGATCAGTAAGCCTCAACTTGTCTGTCGTTTCTTTTCCTTCTTTCGATATTTTCTAAAATAGGCCCACGTTAAAGCCTAAATACGATAATAGGCCTAAATAAGGCTAATAAAGTAAGCTAAATAAGTCAGGCCTAAATGAAGTTGTTTTAGCCTATGAACTCAATGCAGAAATTTGCGGAGGGATTTTGGATATAGGCTACCGATGGCTTTATGAACTTCATGACTGGGCTACAAGATAGTCGGGTAAACAAGGATTGACTTGTAGACCACCAACATCTGATGCTGAAGTGGGGGAGGGTTGTTTTTTTTCACTTCAAATGTTCCCCGAGACACACACACACACAGATACGCGCTAATCGCTCTCTCTCTCTCCGTCTCTCCCTCTCTTTCTCATTGTTGCTATACGTGCATCTGGATAGGCCTAGGCAGTGTGGTCACCCAGCACATTTTCATACAAATGCTGTGTTTTTTTAATGAAATCTTAATTCAGTTATTTGTGAACAGTCTCTGCTTTTCTCTTTCGATGTTGCGTCACCGTGGACAAGTGTCTGCTCGAAAACTTAGGCTAATGCAAAGCGGCAAAAATTTTCAGAAGGTGTTGAACTTTTTGTCTGTGGGGGAGGGGGTGGGTTACAGCAGTGCAGTGCAGTGCACGGGACTGCACAGCCTTTTGTGACATGTCGTGGCGCGACAGGTTATCCAGCCTCCGAAGGAGTCATACACCGCATTTCACATTATTACGCAAATGACATTTTTTTCCCTTTTCCCAAATAGTCAATAGAAATGACAGTCGTCATAATTTTCAAGTAATCAGCCATTAGAGTACAATTCAAAAGTTTTTGAATGAACCTTCCAATGATAACGGTATTTTTTTAAATAATAAAAAACTTAAAATGCCCAAAATGCTCTGTTCCAAATTATTACGCAAAACAGTTTTGTAGTGTTGTAATACAAATTTCTTTCTTTTTTTCCCATTTACATCAAAACAGTTGGCATGTGGTACCTTCTAAATTACATTTCGATGTTCAAAACTTGGTCATAAGCTGTAACTGGAATGCTGCGTTTAACATTGAAGTCAATGGCAGGGCATTGCATGGAAATTATGGAAGCCCAGATATCCTTGATGCTTTGCTCTCAGCTGTTTTTGTTTGTTTGGTCTGGTGACCCACACTTCACTCTTCAATATACCTGTAGATTTCCATGCCACGTGTAGGTGCTTTGGAGGTGATGACATTCAAACTCACCAGACATAGCATCCCATTCATTTTCAATGGCGTTTTATGTCTGGTGCGTTAGAATGTCATCACCTCCAAAGCACCTAAACGTGGCATGGAAATCTACGGGTATATTGAAGAGTGAAGTGTGGGTCACCAGACCAAACAAACAAAAACAGCTGAGAGCAAAGCATCAAGGATATCTGGGCTTCCATAACTCCCATGCAATGCCCTGCCATTGACTTCAATGTTAATCACAGCATTCCAGTTACTAAGACAAAGAGCTTATCACCAAGTATTGAACATTGAAATGTAATTTAGAAGGTACCAAATTCCAACTGTTTTGATGTAAAAGAGAAAAAAAGAAAGAAATTTGGATTACAACACTACAAAACTATTTTGCGCAATTATGTGGAACAGAGGATTTAAAGTTTTTTATTATTTTAAGAAATACCGTTATCATTGGAAGGTTCATTCAAAAACTTTTAAATTGTACTCTAATGGCTGATGACTTGAAAATTATGACGACTGTCATTTGTATTGATTATTTGGGGAAACAGCGAAAAATGTCATTTGCATAATAAAGTGGAATGCGGTGTAGTTCCCCAGTCATATTTTTGGTTCGCATCTCCACCGAAGCAACTGAATTTGCAGTCCTAATCACATATGATTAGCCACACCTGGTGTAACAGATGTCTTGTCACGTGTGCAGTCAATCACATCCCCAGTTAACCGGAATCCCGTCGATCGCGCACAACAGTGCATTGAAAGGATGAAATGTTCACAAGCACCAATACAAAAAAAACGTCTTCAACCTATTAGTCCGTAGGCTATCCTGAGGATATCCGTTCCTGACTTGAATAGGCTAGTGCAGAAATAATTAACAGTCATCACTTATAAGTTAGGAGCGGAATTGAGACGGTGAATGCAGGACAGAATAATAAAAACAAAACACTGTCGACTGGCGGTCTTGTTTAGGGATCACGCTTGTGTTATTATCAAATGCCCAATGTTACGTGCAACGCGCAATTGGCTGACTCTTTCCACTTGTAGCCTAAAACTGAGGGAGGGATCAACGTACAATGGGCTACCACAGCACGAAAAGGGGGATTTGTGACAATGAACTCGTCCCAAATCGCCCACGGACTTGCCTAACTTTCGTCTGATTTTGAGCGCTGAGAGAATGCGAAATTAACAGTTTTGGTGACACGTAAATTGCCCGGAAGCGAATCAGAGCCGTGGAGAGGTCTCACAGCAGGGGTGTTAATGGCCCAACGATTAACATGAAAGGCAATGACAGCCAGCCCGGAACGCGGACTAGCCTTGCTCTTATTGGACGAAAAAGACACGTGACTCAAAGTAAAAGAGCTGCGCTGTTGGTTAGCAGGGTCGGCAGCTACGACCTTCTATTGGTCACGTTGGATTAATTTATGCATACCGTAGGCCTATACAGTAGGTCCGTATAATTATGCAAAAATTATTATTACTAATATACCTAGGTTGATTTTACTTTGTATATTCACATCATTATAGACTGCACTGTGATGGGGCTTCAGCATGCATGATGTGAATTTATTGATAAAATGAAAATGAATGAAATGAAAAATAATTTTTTAAATGCTTTTAATATCACACCAAACAATGTACACACACTTAGACAGGAACCGTGCATTTCATAAATATACATAATTTAAAACTACACACATAACCTGCAAACAATATACTCTAGGCTATATGCAGTGATGTATACAGTAGCCTACTCAGGTCACAAATGTACAACTCAGAAACAAACACGCATCTCTCTCCCAAGCGGCGTTTCCGATTGTCTCCCACGTCCTAACACTGGCCGTCAGAGCATTGAAGAAATCTTAATACTCAACAGCACTCAAATTTTGCCTAGTAGAACAGGTGAGGTCAGGCATAAACGCGTTGTCCTGACCGTCTGTTAAGACAATGCGATGCGACACAGAAAAGACGGGCGGCTCTCCGTGCTAGTGACTAAAAGTTAGCATCAACTTTGAAAAAGGGTCAAGTCACCATCAGAAGAAAACGGCCGTCTTGTAAAACATGTGTTTGAGTGAAACGGTAGACGGAAGGGACTTTGCGAGGCTATTTAATGCCTACATATAACGTGACCCAAAATGTCTCTAAGCTGCACGATGCAATATAGCCAAGTATTCGAGAAAACCTGATGCAGCCAGAGTCCAACAACTTCAATGCACCAGAAGTGAATTCGCCTTCTAGTTGGGTGCGTGCGTCACGTGTATTTAATAGAATATATGCGCATGTACAATACAGCTACCTTATTACCTGGAATATTTTTGAGGGCTGATATTACAAAAAGCTAGTAGGTAATTTTACTTTTCTTTTCTCTACCTACCATTCAACCATGAGTGGTTGGCTCTGTCCACCCACCAGTTTGAACTAAATAACTATTTTTTTGTATTTTATTATTTTTATTTATTTTTTTGGGGGGGGGGGGAGATAAGTTCAAAAATGTAAAAAAAAATCCAATTTGGCAAACAATAAATCAGAAAAAAACTGAATGAGGAAAAATAAAACGGATTTCATAGGCCCCTACGACAGGTTAGGTTTGGGAAGGGCACAATTCATAAAACTCAGAAACATACAATGCTTTTTCAAAAAAGGGTTCTATGTTCCCCGCTGCATCCAAGTAGACTGCTGCCACATTGCTAAGAGCAGGTTGTTGTTACATCTCTGACAGGTTAGGTTTAAGGATAGTTTTAGTCAGGGCACATACAAAAATGGATTTTAGTAAAAGTTGTCAATTCATAGTAAATATGTGGTAAATATGAAAGTAAGAGGAAAAATACTACAGGTACTGCCTTTTAATACAGACTATACAGGTATGTACAACATTATAAACATTGCTGTTGATTTCATGTTCTTCAGACGCCAATCATGCCAGCAGGGTCTACTGAAGGTCTCTGGTCACTGCGTCCTCGTCATACTGCAACAGGCACTCAGTCTCACTTCTGGGAGCTGTAGAAACAACAAATAAATGAATACTTCACCATGCACCTCATATTGACATAGCAAATATATCAATAAGCAAGTCATATTGAGCCCAACAGTATATAGTCTATAGTCTCATGCACTATGTCTCCCTGCCAGGATATGTAGGATGTAAGAAAATAAATCAAAACATAGCAATGCACAGCATTGAGAACTTATCTATAAAGTAGCACAAGTCATATTGCCAATGTAGGCCAGGGGTGGGGAACCTATGTCTTGAGGGCCGTTTGCGACCCTTGAGGCCGTTTTATCTGGTCCCCGATATAATTTTAATGTTATTCAGCTTCACATAAAATATGACATATTTTGTAAAGGAACCTTAGAAAATACATTTGCAATACAATTAAGTTATATTCAGGGAAGCTGAAGAAGGTGGTGTTTGTTTAAATGTGGCTGCCTTCAATATAGGTCTAAAGTGAAGGGGAAAATCCTGGTTTGTGTTCATAGTACGGCCCTTGGAGAACTTTTACGGCCCCTCGGCTGAATTTGAATTGGCCCTTCGAATGAGAAAGGTTCCCCACCACTGATGTAGGCTATAGGTTAAGCTTACCCTCTTTCACTCTTCTGTGGTGAGACTGTGCCCATTTTGGGTTGACCTCCACACGCGTCTGTAGCACAGCACACAGGATTGCAGGACACAGCATCCTGCAGGACACTACAAAAAAAAACAAAAAACAAAAAAAAAGGGGAATGAATAAATTACCTGACCAGTTATTAAACAAATGAAAATTGATGTGCCAGAGCTGTGGTAAAAGTAACCTTGGGTCCAAATCATCTAGGCCTAGGGTGTGTGTGTGTGTGTGTGTGTGTGTGTGTGTGGTAAATCCAGTGTTCACATTATTCAGATATGAGAATTAATTAATTCATTCATTTTAACTGACATTAGTACATACCCATATCAGTGTCATTTCACCCTGCCAAGACACTGGACCTGGGTCTATTGGAGCTCTCTGCTCAGGGTGTCCTCGTTATACTGCAGCAGGCACTGTTGTTTCTATAGTTCCTAGACGCGAGACAAATAAATTAATAATTTGCCATGCACCTCATATTGACATAGCAAATATGTCAATAAGCAAGACCTATTGAGCCCAACAGGGATAATCTTACACTATATCAGTTTTCTGTGGTCTCTTGTAAGATTGGCCCATCACCATTCTGCAGGACACTACCGTCTCCCTGCCAGGATCTGTAGGATGTAAGAAAATAAATCAAAACATAGTAATGCACAGCATTGATTACTTATCTATAAAGTAGCACAAGTCATATTGACAATGTAGGCCAGGGGTGGGGAACCTATGTCTCTAGGGCCGTTTGCGACCCTTGAGGCAGTTTTATCTGGCCCCCCGATATAATTTTAATGCTATTCAGCTTCACATGAAATATGACATATTTTGTAAAGGAATCTTAGAAAATACATTTGCAATACAATTAAGTTATATTCAGGGAACCTGAAGAAGGTGGCGTTTGTTTAAATGTGGCTGCCTTCAATATAGGCCTAAAGTGAAAGGGAAAATCCTGGTTTGTTTTCATAGTACGGCCCTTGGAGGACTTTTACGGCCCCTCGGATGAATTTGAAGCGGCCCTTCGAAGAGATACGTTCCCCGACCCTGACGTAGGCTATAGGTTAAGCTTACCCTCTTTCACTCTTCTGTGGTGAGACTGTGCCCATTTTGGGTTGACCTCCACACGCGTCTGTAGCACAGCACACAGGATTGCAGGACACAGCATCCTGCAGGACACTTCAAAAAACAAGGGGAACGAATAAATGACCTGTCCAGTTCTATAAAAAAGAATACCCTGAAAAAGAACACCCTGTTGTTTCTACAGCTCCTAGAAGCGAGGCGAATAAATTAAATATTTTGCCATGCACCTCATATTGACATAGCAAATGTATCAATGAGCAAGTCATATTGGTCACAAAGAAGTTAATCTTACATTCTTTCAGTCTTCTATGGCGAGTTAGGCCTTCAGGTGACTCGTCTTCGCCATATTATGAGACAGCAGCCTGTGAAAACATGGTAAATAGAATAACCCATTAACCTTGGGTCCTAATATAATACATGGACATAAACTAGACCTAGTCAGTAGACCTCCACGTGAAACAATAAGAAAAAGTGACCATACATAATTTCAATTTCTTGAAGAGGCCATCTACACTTATTTGTGCAACAAGTGCTGTTTTGAGGACCCATACTTTTAAAGGACAGGTTGCCTACTGTTGCAAATGGCAGGGTATTTCACATTGATTTCGGGGTGGCGTGCTCAACTTGACCACTCTGGTCGACATTGAGCTCGCGCTGATACATTGGCTCGCGTTACTGAGAGCTGCCGCCAGAACTACTCACGGTTAGCTTTCATAATATAGAACGCAACAAGGAAGAATCGGTCGGTTTGGTGAAAGGGCAAGGTGTTTCAAGGGATGTTAGCTAGTTCTACTCGATACATAGTAGTGACGCTACGACCAAGCTACTAGAGAATGTAATTAAACTAGTCGCTTCGCTACTGCCCAGCACTGAAAACCAACATACCCAGACGGCACACCAGTCTTTCCAACGTCGCCTAGATGCATTTTTGCCGCTGTAAAATACATTGGCAAGGCGTCTAAGCGTTAGTTCATCAGCGAAATGCCGGGCAGACGTGAAAAATGAGCAGTGTCCAGCATCTAGTTGATGAGCTAACGCAATAGCATGCTAACGGTAGCCTTTGTCTATCTTTAGGCAGGGGAAAGGCAACTGAGAACGAGCAATGTCAAACAATTTACCATCAACAAGTATAGTTAACATATTCACTGTTTCACCACAGCATTTTGTCATTACGATGCTCGCAAGTCATCAGAATTTCCTAGCGTACAGCAGCAACTAGTGTAGTCACATTGAGGGGACTTGAGCTACCAGCTATGTAAAGCGGCTGTGCCATAACTTAGCAATGGCGGATCTGTGTTCAGAGGAGCTATTCAATCGCTCTTGAGTACTGAAACTTTAAACCACAGTTGAGTAAAATGTACTTACATGTATATGAAGCCCATTTTCCGTTGGTATGTGAGGAACTTTCCCCCCATATCGCCAAGAAACTTGTAAACCACACAGACAACGCGTGGTTCTGTTCAATCAGGAAGGTGCTGTTGACCGCGGCTGATGGCTTCTTTGTGGCTTGTGTGTGGAATTCGCCAATTCGTTTTACTGCCACCTAAAGGCTTGGTGTAGAACTAATTTAACCAGAGACGGTCTATTTTCAACTAACTTGAACAATCCTTGCTTTAGTTCAGAATACCATTTAAAAACCAGAGTGGCCAAGCACATTGATGTTTTTCCTCAAAAGCAGCTGAGGAACCTTTTTAATTCGAAGGGTCACTTCAAAATGTATGTCCAAGAAAGATCATTCAGATGATTCTATTTTGATAGCCTATTCTGTAGGTTCATTTAAATGTTTATAGCACAGATCGAATTGTTTGATCAACTTAATTTCTGAGCTTATAGTATCATAATAAAATGTACTGGCAGCAAAGCTGTGGCTAGTAGAAATGTTTAATGCAGGGGTGGGGAACCTTTTTCATTCGAGGGGCCACTTCAAATTCCTACCATGGTCATAAAATCCTCCGGGGGCCGTACTATGAACACAAATCAGGATTTCCCCATAAAATTTAGGCCTATATAGACACCTTTAGGCCTATATAGACATATAGACATCTTTAAAGGTAGACACCTTTAAAACAGTCCCCACCTTTTCTAGGTCCCCTGAATATAGGCTAACTTAATTGCATTGGAAATGTAATTTCTAAGATTCCTGTGAAGTTGCAAAACATTATAATGATATCAGGGGCCGGATAAAACGGCCTCAAGGGCCCTCGAGACATAGGTTCCCTACCCCTGGTTTAATGGTTAGTGATTCTGAAAAACACCACTGGGCAGCGTGAAAAAACATAGCCTACACACACACAGACACACACACACACACACATTTTAGTAAAAGGCCAAAAAATGCCCTAGGGACCCCAAAATCCTAGAAACAGGCCTGCCGACCCCCCACTCCCTCCCACCCACCTGACCTCACCCCACCCCACCCCACTTGAAATTGACTGGGGCAGCTCCCGACCTGATCACTGGCATTTACATATTAAAGGCTCTTCTAAGAAGGGGATGGGAGGGGGGCATGGGGGAGCCGCAAATGCTGTGGCTTGAGGTATGAGGCAATTTAAGGTGCAAAACTCATCCACAAATTCCTCTTTTCATGCAGTGTACACTGAAGCAGATTACTCTGCTTCGCAAAAAAAAACAGTGCACCAATAATACTCCCCGTCTTCAACCTACTATTTACCAGATATACTGTATAGGCTAGTAATAGTATTAAGTTGTGCTACCTTGTTTTTTGTGGTAACGACAGTGTAGATCAGGTAATAGCCTGCAATAGGGGAAGCGGCATGCGACAGTTTTAAAGACAGAATGTCGTCGCCAAATGTAAAATCACCTCTCTCATGCTGACATGACGGGGCACTACTTCATTAGGCTACAATGTTGTTCATGTCTGTTTGACTCACACTATACAAGTGGTTCAATTTGTGTTTTTGTGCTCATCGGTCAAAAGAGACAGACAGGCTTGCTTGATAGGGCTACACAAAGCAAGCGACATCGGTCCACTCAAAATGGTCCGAACTGATTTCATGTCTCCTCAGTCTCTCCATTTGGCTACGGTTTATTAGCCTACTCTGTTTTGCTATTTTCGTTGTTCTTAGCCCTGGCATTAGAGATGAAGCAACTGTGATCAGCGAGGTTGTGGAAACGGTTGAATAGGCCTATGGTCCTAAATTGGAAGCGGCCGATGCCAGTTTTGAAGACAGAATGTCGTCGCCAAATTTAAAATTCGATCTCTCTCATGCTGGCGTTACGGGACACACTTAATTACAATGGTGTTCCTGTCTGATTGACTCGGTTTTAATTGTCTTTACCGGTTCAAATTGCAGTAGGTATGCAAACTCTGTATCCTGAGGATACCCGTTCCTGACTTGAATAATGCCGAAATAAGTTAGGGACGGATTGGGAGACGGTGAATGAAAGACAGAAAAAAGTCGAGTTTAAATTCATATGGTGGTCTTGTTTAGGGCTCACACTTGTGTTATTATCAAATGCCCAATGCTAAATAAAACATGCAATTTGCTGACTGTATTTCTACTACTACTAAAACTGGGGGATGGACAATCACGGAAGCACAGACAGACGTAGGCCTACAAGCACAGGCAGACGCTGCTCTGCAAAAGCAGTGCTATACTGCCCCCCGCATTCCGAATGGCCACAGGGTGTAATGATCACGGTGCGCTGCCGCGGCACGGCACGGTAATGAGCAGATTGAAGTTACACCATCTGTAGCATAGGGCCTTTAGTAATGCACTACAGCTTGGTAATTGTCATTATGGTAACGGCAAATTTATTATGCCGTGTCTTAACGGGTTAAGAGGCAAAAGATAGAGAGAAATTAACTGAGAGAACGAGCTCAATATGGAGAGGGGTGGGCGATACGACAACATTGCATCGTGAATCGTGAAATCGAGCACAAGATCGTCTCGAATCTGCCAAAGTGGAGAAATCGTATAGATTGTCTTGCAGTAAGGATGCTTACTATCGGTATCAGAGTGATGTCTACTTACTTAGTGTTGTTGACTTAGTAGTGTTGTCTTTTTTTCTTTATATTATTGTATTCCAATTTTGCACTTTATGAGAGTGTCATCAGTGTGTTTACATTTAATTAATTGCTAATTACAAATTGCAAGTATATAAAATACCTGTTTTGGTTTTTTGTTGATTTTATTTTTTCGATGGAAGATTGTGATAAAAATTCAGAATAGAGATTTTATTTTATTTTTTAAATCGTGATGTGACATTTTTTTGCCATATTGCCCACCCCTAACAAGATGGATAGAAAGCAAAGCAGCTGTGGCGTTGTGGTCAAGGAGGTGGACTTTAGATCAGAGGTTTGCAGGTTTGAATCCCATCCTTTCACTCCCTATCTCACTCCATGGCCAAGATGCTCTAGATCAGAGGGTTGCAGGTTCAAATCCCACCCTTCCACTCCCTACTGTACTGAATGCCTGAGGTGCACTTGAGCAAGGCACCTAACCCCACAGTCCTCCAGGGACTGGAACCAATACCCTGTACTAAAATAACTGTAGGCCCTGCCGTGGCTAGGGTTCGGTTCTCGGCTGGGTACTTTGCCGACCCCTCCCCGTCTCTCTCCCCATTCGCTTCCTGTCCACCTCTCACACTGTCCTGTCGAATAAAGTCGAAAAAGACCAACAAAAAAAACTAAGTTGCTTTATATAAAAGCATCAGCTACTATTTGTAATGTAGTGAAACAATGTAATGTAGAAAGACAGTGGGAGATACTGTAGGGAAAAGGTGAAGAGTAAAAGGAGTGAGATAAAGAACAAGTGATGAACAGACAATGCAAGAGTATTGAGAGAGAGAGAGAGAGAGAGAGAGAGAGAGAGAGAGAGAGAGAGAGATATATACAGAGAGAGAGAGAGAGAGAGAGAGAGAGAGACAGAGCGATAGAGACATACAGAGAGAGAAAGAGAGAGATATACAGAGAGAGAGAGAGAGAGAGAGAGAGAGAGAGAGAGAGACATACAGAGAGAGAGAGAGAGAGAGAGAGAGAGAGAGAAGGAGAGATATACAGAGAGAGAGAGAAATAGAGACAACGAGACACCACACTGATGAGCACTTCAAATGGAGCTGTCACACACACTGCAGACACTGACGTCATAAGACATCCATTACACACACACACACACACACACACACACAGACACGCACTTACAACCGTGCAAAGACAGCGAGGGAGAGATAGGAATAGACACACACACATACTGTACACAAACACACACACACACACACACACACACACACACACACACACACACACACACACACACACACACACACACACACACACACACACACACACACACACACATACACAAACACACAGTACATACAGTACTTGTACACACACGCACATCCATCACATGTGCTGTATGTCCAACGACCCCCCACGCATACAATGTTCGGCCAATCAGAACTGAGGAGCGTGTCTGGTCGGACTAGTTTGCTCAGCACATTGGGACATACAGTAGTATATAGTTAGTGTATAGGCTACATTATGCTGATTTATATGTGTAGAGTATGTGTGTGTGTGTGTTGGGACATATGCTTGTTGTGTATGCATGCGTTGGCTTGGGGACCGTGGGGTCATTAACAATGTGTGCATGTTGAAGCAAGCATGTGATTGTGTGTGTGTGTGTGTGTGTGTGTGTGTGTGTGTGTGTGTGTGTAGGGTTGCATGCTTCTTCATGATGTAGAGATGTGTGTATGGGATGTAGGGATAAAAGGTTAAAAGGTGTGTGTGTGTGTGTGTGTGTGTGTGTGTGTGTGTGTGTGTGTGTGTGTGTGTGTGTGTGTGTGTGTGTGTGTGTGTGTGTGTGTGTAGAGATGTGTGGGTGGGGTTGCGTGCCTCTCGTTAACATCCTAACATCTGTGTGTGTGTGTGTGTGTGTGTGCGTGTGTGCGTGCGTGCGTGCGTGCGTGTGTGCATGTGTTCATGCCTCTCATCGACAAGTGTGTGAGTGTCTGCTATGGCCTCCCAGAGAATGCTGCTCTAGCTCACTGAGCAAAAGATCTAATAATACCCTGTGTTAGCATGCCTTCCAGACGAAACACAGACACACACACACACACACACACACACACACACACAGCCTGAAGACCTTCTACATTGCGACAGAGCTGGCAACTGTCGCCCACACACTTATCCTCATTAACCCTCGCACTCAAAGACTCTAATACACATAAACACACACACACACACACACACACACACACACACACACACACACACATTAACATACGCACACATACACAGACACACACGCGCACACACACACGCGCAAACACACACACACACATACACACAAACACACACACAGATACACACACACACACACACACACACACACACACACACACACACACACACACACACACACACACATTAACATACGCACACATACACAGACACACACACACATACACACACCCACCCCCACACACACACACACACACACACACACACACACACACACACACACACACACACACACACACACACACACACACACAAAAACGCACACACACACACACACACACACACACACACAAAAGACATGACGTAGCATATTTATCCCTGGATGACCAATGCAAGGCATGAGAGTGGTATAATATGACGATAAGCACATGTGGATCAGCCACGCCCCATTACACCTCGTTATGTCATGACAGGATCATACATAACAATATATCGCAAGTTATGTCATATCACGCCCCAGTCATGTCATGTCAGTATCACACATAACAATATATTGCACGCCAATTATGTCATATCACGCCCCAGTCATGTCATAATAATAATAATAATAATACTTTCGTTTTATATAGCGCCTTTCAAAACACCCAAGGACGCCAATTATGTCAAAAGAGTATACTATATAATGGTATATCACGCACCAGTCATGTCATGACAGGATCACACATAACAATATAGCGCACGCCAGTTATGTCATGACAGGATCACACATAACAATACAGTGCCCTCCATAATTATTGGCACCCCTGGTTGAGATGTGTTTTTTAGCTTCCAATTATTTTATTTTTTTTCTAAATAATATGGGACCTTAATGGAAAAAAAGAGAAAAATCCAACCTTCAATACAAGTGCATTTATTCAGTGGGGAAAAAAATCCCACATAAAGAAATAATTATTTGACATCAAATAATGTGTGTCACAATTATTAGCACCCCTGGTGTTAATATTTTGTACAACCCCCTTTTGCCAACAAAACAGCACCTAATCTTCTCCTATAATGTTTCACAAGATGGGAAAAGACAGAAAGAGGGATCTTCAGCCATTCCTCTTTGCAGAATCTCTCTAAATCATCCAGAGACCTGGGTCCTCTCCTCTGTACTCTCCTCTTCAGCTCACCCCACAGGTTCTCAATGGGGTTGAGGTCAGGGGACTGAGATGGCCATGGGAGGAGTTTGATTTTGTGTCTGGTGAACCATTTCTGTGTAGATTTGGCCATATGTTTAGGGTCATTGTCTTGCTGAAAGACCCAGTGACGACCCAGCTTCAGCTTTCGGGCAGAGGGCAACAGATTTTGATTGAAAATGTCCTGGTATTTCAAAGCATTCATGATGCCATGCACCCTAACAAGGTTCCCAGGGCCTTTGGAAGCGAAACAGCCCCACAGCGTCACTGACCCACCCCCATACTTCACAGTGGGTATGAGGTGCTTTTCAGCATGCGCATCTTTCGTGGTACGCCAGACCCACTTAGAGTGTTTGTTACCAAAAAGCTCAATCTTGGTCTCATCTGACCAAAGCACACGGTCCCAGTTGAAGCCCCAATACCGCTTGGCGAACTCCAGACGCTTGCGTTTATGATTGTGAGTGAGGAAAGGTTTTCTCCGTGCATGCCTCCCAAACAGCTTGTTGGCGTGTAGACAGCGCCTGATGGTTGATTTGGAGACTTTGTGACCCCAGGATGCTACCATTTGTTGTAATTCTGTAATAGTGAGCTTTGGAGATCTTTTGATTTCTCTTACCATCCTCCTCACTGTGCGTGGTGGCAAAATAAACTTGGGTCCTCGTCCAGGCTTGTTTACCACTGTTCCAGTTGTTTTGAACTTCTTAATTATTCCTCTCACAGTGGATATGGGCAGCTGCAGTTGAGTGGCAATCTTCTTGTAGCCTCTGCCTGACCTGTGAAGGTCGACGCACATCTGCCTCACTTGTATGCTGTGTTCCTTTGTCTTTCCCATGTTTAAGAGTGGATAAGAGAAATGGCCTCGGTGTCACGTCATATTTATACCCCAGGGAAACAGGAAGTGATGAATTACTAATTAAATGTTCCTACATACTCTGGTAAACTTTGTAAACTACTGTAGAAATGACAGAAATGCTTCAATTATATTTATTTCCTGGGAATTGTTAAGGGTGCCAATAATTGTGGAACAGGTGATTTAATGAAAAATAATTATTTTTTAGTCAGGGATTTTTTTATTTTCTTACAATTCATTTGAGTTGAAGGCTACATTTTCCTCCAATTTTCAGTGTGACCGAATTCTTCTGCAATAAACACCTGAATTTATTTTAAGGCTTTTAACACATCTCAACCAGGGGTGCCAATAATTATGGAGGGCACTGTATAGCGCACGCCAGTTATGTCATATCACGCCCCAGTCATGTCATGTCAGTATCACACATAACAATATATTGCACGCCAATTATGTCAAAAGAGTATACTATATAACGGTATATCACGCCCCAGCCATGTCATGTCAGTGTTATATATAACAATATATCACACATGAATTATGTCATAATAGTATAATAGGATATATAACAATATATCACACCTTGTTATGTCATAACAGTATCATACATATATAACAATATATCACACCAGTTATGTCATACGAGTATAATATATAACATATAGCACACCTCAGTCATGTCATGTCAATGTCATATATAACAATATATCATACACGAGTTGTGTGATAATAGTATAATATATGACAATATATTGCACGCCAGTTATGTCATGTCAGTGTCATATATAACAATATATTGCACACCTGTCATGTCAGAATCATTAACACCAATATAACGCACGGCACCATCTGCTCCTAGTTCCTTGTGAGATCCACTACTGTCAAGAAACACAAGACAGGAAATTCTGCAAGCATTTTCTTTATAGAGCTTGAAAGTGACGTCACTTTTAATTCAGAATTAAAGGAAAGATCAAAGTCAACTCTACGGAACGATTTAATTCAGAATTATTCATTCGGAATTAAAAACCTCATGCAAACGTAGCGATTGAGGAGTCGAGGAATCGAATTGTATCGTATCGTGAGGAATTCTAAAGTATCGAAAATAATCAAAACCCTGCTTTAAGAAATGGATACCATATTGTATCATACTGTGATTTACACCCCTAGTTATAACCACAGTACCATTAGATCTAGTTATCTCCCAGTTAACAGGTGGCAGGCTCAGTACCATGGACAGCGCACCCCAGTATGTGTGTGTGTGTGTGTGTGTGTGTGTGTGTGTGTGTGTGTGTGTGTGTGTGTGTGTGTGTGTGTGTGTGTGTGTGTGTGTGTGTGCGTGTGTGTGTGAAAGAGAGAGAGAGAGAGAGAGAGAGAGAGAGAGAGAGAGAGAGAGAGCACATTTGTGTTTGTGTGTGAGGGGGTAGCACTTCCAAGGTCATGGCACCTCAGTGTGTGTGTGTGTGTGTGTGTGTGTGTGTGTGTGTGTGTGTGTGTGTGTGTGTGTGTGTGTGTGTGTGTGTGGTGGGGGGGGGGGGTAGGTAGCAATACCATGGTCAGGTCCTCCCCTTTGATGTGGTGAATTGAATAGGTGACCCTTTAGCCACAAATCCAAAGCCTTAACCACGGCTCCCATTACTGTAGAGGTGCCCAACCCGTCTGGGACTCGACCCATGACCTTCTGGTTCTGACCACTACACCAATTAGCCCATTGGCTGTTGGATTTCAGCCATTTTGTTCCAAACGTTGTAAACCCATTTCAAAATCATTTTCCAAACTTACTATGTGTTGGCTAGAATCCAGCGTGTTCTTTTTAAAGAGTCAGAGAGCATGGTGTCCAATTCTTGATTTTAGCGGGTTTATTTATCCAAAGCATCTGGCATGAAGTTACAAATAATTAAAGCATTTTTTAATTCTGTTCTCCTGTGACCTCACCCTAACAGCAACAGCCAAGTAAATCCTGTCTTTCCCTAGTGTATCTGTCTCTTGTAGCTGAAATTGACCATCCCCCGTCTATCTCCAAGGTGTGGGGGGTGCCATTGTTCCCAGGTAGACCTATCCAGCTTGGCCAAACCTCCTGAGGTGTTTCTTGATCACACAGAGCAAGTGGGTTGGGTGTGGCTGATAAAACCTTCGCAAAATATACAGCATATGATCATGACCCTTATTAAACATTCTCAATGTCAATTTACAAAATGTATGCCAATATATTTTCATGGCATGACAGTCAGAGCTCACTCACAACCCTATAGTGATGGCTAGCCAGGCTACGCCCTCCTAGTGATGCAACACCGGTCAGGCCAAGAGCAATACAAATATCGTTTCTGATTTCCAGAAAAACGAGAACTCCACCCAATTTGTCGGACACCAGTCAACCAGTAGCAAACCTAGGGAGGCGGGTCAATTTGGGAAACCTTTATGGTCTTGGTCAGACCAAGTCTCAAAGTGATTTGAAAGCTGATGATAATCAGGCTAAGTGATGGCCACTCAATCACACTTCCTTCCCCTTCAAGAAGCAGACCTGTGTGCTTCACACGCCCAATATGGTAAGACAATTTATTTTAAGTACAAGTCCTGTGAGCTGTGCTATGCACTGTGGGCTACTGTGTGCTGTTGCTTCTTACTATGAGCCGCCATGCAAAGACATCTCATTCAATGCAAACATGCATATGCCTGATGAAGTCCTTGTGGAGTCGAAACATTGTATGTCTTGAATAATCCTTCTTTCTATTGTCAGATATGCCTCAGCCAAGTGGGATGTGTCTAGGGCTGTGCAATATATCAAATGTATACCATGATATCAAGATTCAATATTGCTGTCAAATGATACCAAATTTCATAATGCCGAGTTGAAACATTTTTTGTCATTTGTCTGTAGTGCCAATAGCTAACTGTAAGCGCAATACATTACCCTCCACTTGAGCCATTGCGAGCACAGAGCAGACTTGCTACTTACCAACACTCGTGCAGACCGTGGACCGTACCCAATACCCTGTTCCTAAATAACTGTACTTCGCTTTGGATACTAAGAGTAGTGTAATGCAACATAAGCCCCTAACACTGAGATATGTACATTCTGAGTTCCTCCTGGCGGGGGAACGCCATTAGCTGACATAGTTAGAGGTGCTCCGATTGCTCGGCTGCCGATCATGACCGGCCGATAATGGCCAAAAATAGCCTGATCGGTGATCGGAAAAACATGCCGATCAAAAAACCGATCGAGAGATATTAAATTCCTCACGCAACCATTTTACCTTTAGGCCTACACCTGGCGCTGCATGTAGGCGCTGGCTCTGCACAGCTGCAACTGCATCAAAACAAGGCATCTTTGCTTGTCTATAACTTTTCGCCATTCCCCCTTCATTTCCACCATTCATAACCATATCTGCATCAACAATTATCTGATTTTCCGATCCATGCGCCGTTTACCTGACAATGTAATTTGCGATTGAGTACTCAGTGAGCCATTTTACGTTATAACCTGTGTAGTTGCTTCGGTCAGCACGCGACAACTTCACGTTGTCAGCACAAACATGTCAATTATTGTTTTCAAAGTTGTAATTGGCAGTCAGTCGATTAGTTTGATAGTCGCTGAAACACCAAACGGCGGCGACAGATGTGGTTAAAACTTGAGAGAGAGATTCAGAACGGTAGTGGAGCACTGCAACTGTGGATGGTGACAGAGAGGGGAGGGGCTCTCCTCACGAGGCTGCTCATTTAAAGCGACAGGTTGTTTTTTTTCTCGTATGTGGAAGACTATTTGATGTAATGTTTCAGTTTCAATTCAATCTTAAATAGTTTAGTTATTCTATGCAATAACTTATATATTGATTAATACTGTAGACTGTATTACCAACACTAGTCTGAAATATAATAATAATAATAATAATAATAATAATAATAATAATAATAATGATAATAATAATAATAATAATAATAATAATAGCCTAATAATAGACATGTGCAAATTAAGATTGATTGGTTTATGGGCAGAAATGGTATTCAATAAGGATAATTAATAGGCTATTAAAAAAATAGGAAATCATTTTTGTGATCGGCAATGATCGGTAATCGGCAGATAAAGATTTTTGGTGATCGGTATCGGTGATCGGGCCAAAAAATGGTGATCGGAGCACCTCTAGCTGTAGTTGACATATATTCAATAATAATCATTTCAAAACGTCATTGACATATATTCAATAATAATCATGTCAAAACGTCATTGACATTATTCAATAATAATGTCAAAAATAAAAAGTCATTGACATATATACCACAGTATAGTTTCAGTGAACATTTGGCATTTTGTACAACTTGCAGGAGACTCAGAGGTGTAATTCACTGACCCCGTGACATCCCCACCTCCCAATGTGTGTGTGTGTGTGTGTGTGTGTGTGTGTGTGTGTGTGTGTGTGTGTGTGTGTGTGTGTGTGAGTGTGTGTGTGTGTGTGTGTGTGTGTGTGCTTGCGTGCGTGCGTGCATGTGTGTGTGTGTGTGTGTGTGTGTGTGTGGAGAGAGAGAGAGAGAGAGAGAGAGAGAGAGAGAGAGAAAGAGAGAGAGAGAAAGAGAGAAAGATGTCTCCTCCTCATTGCCATTCTGTGTTCATGACGTGATGAAGACTACAGATGTTATGCCCATATGCCATGTATCCCCAAGGAAGACTTTTTGGTTGAGTGAAAATAAATACTATATACATATATATTTGAATATACAGTATATAAATAAATACATACATAAAATATAAACATTGCTATTTATCCCCAAGGGAGGCTTTTTGGTTGTGAGATCTGTAAATCATAACAAGGACACACACACACACACACACACACACACACACACACACACACACACACACACACACACACACACACACACACACACACACACACCAAGGGGGGTCCACAGGTCATGTGATTGAAACCCTCGTAAAATTGATTATTTGAACTTTATATTGCTAATGCCCCCACCCCCTGCGCGCGTGTGTGTGTGTGTGTGTGTGTGTGTGTGTGTGTGTGTGTGTGTGTGTGTGTGTGTGTGTGTGTGTGTGTGTGTGTGTGTGTGTGTGTGTGTGTGTGTGTGTGCTGTGATGTCACCAGTACCCCATAAATCTGTAAGAATCGTTTTGAATCAGCCATTTTCGCTGCTGGTGTCATCTGAGCGCACCAATAAAACACTGGATCCTGTCTAGTGCCTTCTTTATAACTAGTAAACAAAACCCTTGACATATGGGAGGGGAAAATGGACTTGAGTTCTGCCTATACTGCTCTAAAAAGGCAAAAGTGCAGTAACTATGCCAACATTGAAACTGAAACAAAAATGCATTCAAAGCTTTGGTATTAGGTTGGATATTGTAGTTACTGCAAATATGACATAGAATATATCTAAAACAAGACACATTTGGACCATAAGGTTTTATCATCACAAGACAAAGCAGGTGAAATGAAGACCCTTTCTTTACTCAATTTTGTCCACATGTGTAATTACTGTGCTTTGCCGTTGTAGGGCAGTAGGATATAGCCCTCTGTAGGTGCACAGACATTTGGGGAGAAATAGCCTAACCCACAAATCTGAAACTTGAATAATTTCCAAAGTGAATAACGGCGTGACAGACCAAATTTCCTGGTGATGTGCGTCAACTATAGGCCCACAGTGTGCAGCCCTGCACTTGTGTTCGCCCATCCATGTGCTGATGTGACTCCTGGACGGAAATACCCGCACGAAGTTTACGCGCAGGCATGGGACACATCACGTGCCGGCCAGGCCAAATCATCGGGTCACACACTTTCTTACTGGAGGCGATGGTGGTGAGAGTTAACACTTCACATGTAAGCATGGCAACCATCCAGCTGCTGATCTGAGAGCTGGAACGAATGGCGAGCATATGGGGTTTCATGTTTCTGTGTAATATAACATCACACTCGGGGTGGAGAAAAAAAAGAATTGCCAGTGATTGCGTGATATCACAAAACCGGGATGCAATATTTAAATAATAATTAAAATAAATAAACACACATGCAATATACACGCCATTGCATAACACGAATGGGGCTGGAAGTAACATTTGGATCTGACATTTAGGGCTACTTACTCGAAACGGCGAGCGCGAGGAGAGAGAGAAGCCCCGCTGAAGTCCCCGTGATTGCCATGGCACCGTTCCACTCGCCTGCACAGCTCCCCCGAACTTGGAAATGGACTGCTTTGGCTCGCCCCCCTCCTTGCCGACAGTCCGAAGAGAAATCAAATTAACCGAACGACCACATCAATGTGGAGCCTTCCACGGGGGTGTCGAATAAGGCAACATCTCCGGTTTGTGTTTGCACAACAACAACAACACGAGGCGGAGAGCAGAAGAGGCGCGTGGACTTCACTCCTGTCCTGTGGGCTGCTACAGCCTCTTTGCGTCAGTTTGTCCCGGGTAACTAGCGTACCGGTGATAAGTCGGTTCCCTTCTCTCGGAAGTTTCAAACTGTTTCTGATAGATTAACTTTGTTTGACGCCGTTGGTGGTGGTGATTGCACCCTAGAGCCTACAGACCGCACAACACGAAATCGTGTCATGCTGTTCTCATCAGTCGACCGCTTGTAAAACAACGACAAATCTAATGCGCCCGTTCCATCCTCACTTGACCCATACGCGCATTCAGCATTGGAGAAAAAGAAAGAAAGAGAAGCACAGTCGGCGGAATTATATTAGGTTAAAGCCGAGCGCAGTCTTTACTGGGTCACCAAAAGAGCGCCATCTCACATTATATGGATCCAATTAATAATTCCGGTTGACTTGACAGTAATCAATCTAGGCTCCTCCTGAAAACTGGCATTAGACACATCTTTCTGAGGCTACTCCGCTTCCGACTAACATCGCGCTAAACATCTCTATCCCAAGCGATAGCACATATGGTCGCCATTTTTCTCAGAGGAATAGAAAAAGTAGGTTCCCAGGGAGAGTTGATGTACAAAAAACCGCGTCACAGGACAAGCCTCAGTGTGATGGGGCGCGTGTGTTGTCCAGCGCACACGTGCGCGTGCACATTCTACACGGCAGTTTCCAGTACAAACTGATGTCAAGGCGCAGCTGGGAAAATCTGTAGAAAAATCAGATTAGAAATATAGGCTGAAACATGTTTTTATTGAATAGTTGGAATGGATATAAAACCGATGACCCAATTGTCTCATTTTGTGTCATTTCATTGTGAATCAGA
>NC_085879.1:31742703-31745203 GCF_034702125.1 Engraulis encrasicolus | reverse complement strand
GAAACATATGTTGCCGTTTTTTAACTTTTCTATGATGATTTAGCCATGTAAATAAAGCTAGCCTATTTTACCTTTTTTGGAAGAGTGCCTGGGATACTTCAACTTAGCCTGATTATCATCAACGTTCAAATCTCTTTGAGACTTGGTCTGAGCATGAAAATGAACATTTCCCAAACGGCATGGTTGACCCGCCTCCCTTAGTTTGCTTATGGTTGTTTGCTTACCGACAAAGTGGGAGGAGTTGCCGTATTTTTGGGAACTCAGAACGTACTTGCATTGCTCTTGACCTGACTAGTTGCAACGCTGAAAGTGTTGCGTCACTAGGAGGGCACAGCCTGGCTAACTTCAACTGGCGCTCCTGTCTGATTTGGGGGCCCTATAGGCTCAACTCAGTTTTTCAAGAGAGGGGTTGTTTACTCTTCTGGTGGCCAGAAGGCTCCCAGAGGTGCGGCTCCTTAGGACCCTCTCCCCCATCCAACGCCTCCAATTGTGTGGTGTCTTTATGTTGTGTTGTATTTAAATGTGCTGATCTGCTGAGGTTTTTTCAACTTGTGTCTTTCAACCGTTAACATAGCCGCCAGAAGGTCTCATAGGACCAGGGCTCCAGACTAACTTTTTGCACTGGTTGCACTGGTGCGCCTAAAAAATTTTTTTAGGTGCACCAGCACAAAATTTAGGTGCACCCAAATGTTCACCCCCCCAACACACACACACACACACACACGCACGCACGCACCCCAGCTTTATAATAATAATAATAATAATAATAATAATAATAATAAATAATAATAGTAGGCTAATACAAAAGCAATAGGCCTTATAATATAATAATAATAAGAAGAATAAGAATAAGAAAAAGAATAATAATTAATGAAATTATTATTATTTTAAAAGACCTGGAGCCTTCCATGTGCTAGAGGCTAGTCTTCCAAATGTGCTCCTCAAAAGACATGACAGTAGGCTACATAACTACCACGTCCTGGCTACAAGTAGGCCTAAGCTAGCCTAAGCTTTCATTTTCAGCAATAAGGCTACACACAAGCACAGATATGGATGGATGGATGGATGAATGGATGGATGGATAGATGGATAGATAGATAGATAGATGGATGGATAGATAGATATTTTTCAAACCCTGTTAAAAATGTCATGATTTTTAAAATCATTAGACACTAATAGCCTATGTTTACAGGTGAATTGGGTTTTGTATTTCCCCATTTTTGAGCGCTCTCCCTCTGCATGATGATTGGGTATCTTAGCAAGCGCTATGAACGGACACGAGAGCACAATTTCGTGCGCGCTTCTCCCACCTATCTCTCTCGTGCTGTCTCAAGGTGCATGAACGATGGCTTGCCGACAGATATTCAGTTTGGAGTCGCTATCAAAAAACTCTCACTGAAGTCCCGAGAGACTAGCCTGTCACCTGTTGTTTGGCCAGCTTTCCACGCGGTTGAAACGGACCATTGTGTTTACAGTGGTATCCGAGGTGAATTGGGTTTTGTATTTCCCCATTTTTAGCACTCTCCCTTTGCATTATGATTGTGGTATCTTAGCTAGCACTACGACAGGACAGCACAATTTTGTGCGCTCACTCCCTCGTGCTGTCTCAATGTGCATGAACGATGCCTTGCCGACAGATAGGCAGTTTGGAGTCGCTATCAAATAACTCTCATAGAAGTCCCGACAGCGTGTCACCTGTTGAATGGCCAGCTCTGCACGCGGCTGAAGCGGACCATTATTATCCGTGCACCCGTCTGCGTTTATGTGATCAGTGTTTAATATATCCTCAAGCCATCTCGTTTTTCCCCCGTGATTGTAACCCTCTCGTCCGTTTCATAACTCCCCTGGTTGAGAACACAAACTCGCGAGCTCACGTGAACTCGGATAGTTTAGCGAAGTCGAACATTTTATTCTGAAACGTCGGGCTGCCTCAGCGAGAGGAAGGGGGAGAAAGATAGTTCAGCGGAGTTGAATGACGCATTGACACGTTTTATTGTGTGATGGGCCAGTTACAGTAGGCCTACTGCAGAATGACTATTAATTGTATGGCCATTAAAACGGGTGTTTAGCATTGGCAATTAATTTTGTTCTACTGATGGCTGGTCGCACCGGTGCGCCTAAAAATATTTTTTAGGCGCACTATGGAAAAAAATGGGCGCATGTGCGACCAAATTGGTCGCACTCTGGAGCCCTGCATAGGACTCGATGTTAATTGCTTGCTTGGAGGTAAAATTTGCACTGCCATACTCAGAGCACAGCAGGACGTGCAGGAGAAAGGTACAACTCAATCATTTAAGTCAAGGGGAAGTGTAATATGAGTTTATTTGAAAGAAAATGGTACCGTATCACTTAAACTTCATACACAACAGAGACCATACTGCACAACAAGCCCTATGGCTGTAGATGAATTATGTATTGTGTACTTTGGTGACAAAAGATTGGAGGGTACGATTAGCCTGATAAACCAGCCTAAATGTGAGACCGGAGTAATTAATTCTGG
>NC_085879.1:31717703-31732703 GCF_034702125.1 Engraulis encrasicolus | reverse complement strand
TAACCGGTCTCACAACAGTCTAAACCCAGCTCACGTTCCCTATTAGTGGGCTAACAATGCAACTGTTTGTGAACTCTGCTTCACAATGATAAGAAGAGCTGACATCAAAGGCTAAAAAACACGCCACAAAGTTGTCATTGCTGTCATTTGAGTTCAAGTACATAACCAGTCATTTCCAGGAGCCCATCTTTCAGCTGGTGCAAAGGGGCCCTAGGCAATTGCCTGGTTTGCTTGCTTCGTTGTGCGAGGCCTGGGTGAAATTCAGTGATGCGAGTGACTTTCGTGTTTGACCGTGGCCATTGAGGCAGCTCCATTATGGTAGGCTACAAGGCCTGAGGCTCATGTTGGCTCAGCCACTCGACAGTATGTGACACCATCAAGGACAGTGAAGCAGTAGACTTACAGGACACACATCCAAACGCCTGACCTGGGAGCAGGACAACCAAATGAACAGATTTTTTTTAAAGGGACACTGTGTAAGATTTTTAGTTGTTTATTTCCAGAATTCATGTTGCCCATTAACTAATGTTACCTTTTTCATGAATACTTACCACCAGCATCAAATTCTAAGTATTCATTATGGAAAAATGGCAGTTTTCATACATGAAAAGGGGGATCGGATCTTCTCCATGGTCCGCCATTTTGAATTTCCAAAAATAGCCATTTTTAGCTGCAAAAATGACTCTACTTGGACCATACTAGAAAATATTTGTTTATTACTTAGTCAACTTTCATGTAAAGATCAAATTTGGCAATAGGCAGCCCAGTTTCAATGAGCAGCATAGTTGCGGTACCTTTTTTGACCATTTCCTGCACAGTGTCCCTTTAAGTCTGCTTCAATCAGGATTTTTCTGCCCCCACTTTTGTTTTTGTTTTTTTTACCTCAACGTTTCGGGTGAAAAACCTTCTTCAGATGCCACGTCAGAAAAATCCAGGTTGATGCAGACTTTTTCTTCTTCTTTTAACTATCAAAGACTTTGCCATAGCCATACAGTACACAGTAAATGGTCACTGACGGCTTTTGCCTAGTCGCAGCAGAATTTTTTTTTTTATAAACCACTGGTGTACTCAAATATTTTCAAATGGGTAACCAAGATAAATCATACCACGTGTCACCAGTTGCTAACTACATACGTTAGCTACTTTGTTGCTTGCAACGCAATTTCCCATTGGCAACTATCCAATGAGCTTACTGGCTAACAACTGCGCTTTTGAGAAATGCACCCCAGGTCTAAATGGAGGTAACTTTTCAATTGCCAATTGCCAATTGGAGCCAATTTTGGTCCCCTAGGTAGGGGAAATTCTTTCTCCGCATTTATCCGATTTGGACTAGTGAATCACATTGAAGTACATACACTAGTCCTAGTCCATTCATTGTCCTAGTCTCCTAAAGGGGTGTGGCTGCCATACCATGCATTGTAGCTTAGAACCTAACCTCATATGGAAGAAACTGTGTGAATCGCCTCTACCTTATCAATCGTCTCTGGTGTACTCTCGCAATATGGAAGACTTTGAGACACCATGTCAGAAGGCCAGGTTTTGCATGTATGGTATGGTTTTCTGTTCGGAGGAGTAGATGTGTGCACACCCCACCCGATGGGACAGGTGCAGGACAATGAAAGCAAAAGTGCAAAATGAAATGTTTCGACCTTGGATGAAGACCTGTGGGTCGAAACGTTGCACTTTCACCATTAAAATAACAACAGATAAGATTAAAATAACACAGACAAATGTCTTTATTCACGTTTACTGGATTAGTTTTCTGAACACAACCAATTGAAGAGGTCAGTAGTCTTCCTTTGCCTATTAACGGTAGCCTGATAAACCAGCCTAAATGTGAGACCGGAGTAATTTAGTCTGGCCCCGATAAACGATACTTCCGAAGATTGTTGATGAGAACAACCTGTTGTTTTTTCAAACCGGGCCGGTGCTCTGACCAATCTGCGATCTCTGCCGTTGATGTACTTTCCCAACGGTGTTGTGAGATTCGTCGTCACTCCCTCAAAACCCCGCCCGCTTTGATTCAAAACAAATCTCTGCGTTGTGATTGGTTTTGCCAGACTCAGGGCACAGTGTTCAAAACGTTCTCATATCCGAGGCCAGACCCACTCGCAGCTGAAAATTTCAGCATCCAGCGGGTGGCGCTGGTTCACCAGGCTATATTAACGGGTCATTTAAAGGTATTTTATGTGTTACGATGGGAAAGGTCAGAACATTTAGATAGGCACTACACTATCTTCTGACACACCTCATTCTTTGACACACAATTCTGACACACCTCATTACCCAGGGGAAAGTGCTGGGTTGTCTGGGATGCCCATATAAATGAGCAGGTGCGCAGAAGAGGAGGATGACGATAGAGATGGGATTTATGGCTCTTTGACGGGATCCGGATCATAGTGGCTCGTTCCTTTCAAAGAGCCGTTAAAAAAACTGGCTCTTTTGAACAATTTTTAGTTATTCAGTGTTCAGAATGCAATATTTTGACTCGACCCAGAGGTAATTTTGTCCAAACAACAATTGACTATCCTCCTGCTTCTAAAGACCATTTCTGCCACTCTTTGAGGTAGACAATTGTGTATTTTTCCAAATTACAGTACTCACGTCAAGGACACATGCTTAAAATTATGCGCTGATGCAACATCAATTTGGGGCTCCTCTCTACAGACAGGGAAATGACAGTGGTCCCCTTTAGACAACTCAGCCTTTGGGTTTTATCATAGTTCTGCGGGGCAGTGCCATAACGTGTGTTTTAGTCACATCCAGGAAATCATTACTCTTCTTCATGGAACAACTAGCCGGTTTGCTTTTGTATTTTAACAGGTTCTGTTCGACCTTGCTTCTCCCAGTTTGAAGTCATAAAACACTATTATCTAATAATTTGGCTTTGAAGAGATTTTAGCTCTCCAATTATGGATTTTGTGTATCTGCAACTGACAGACAAATTGAGCAGAACTTGAGCACAGAAGTCCAAATAAAGGTTAATTAGTAAATGAGTTTGACTTGATATAAAAGCAGTTAGCACCAAATGACTTTGTGAGCAAAGGATCCTGTGTGTGTGTGTGTGTGTGTGTGTGTGTGTGTGTGTGTGTGTGTGTGTGTGTGTGTGTGTGTGAGTGTGTGTGTGTGTGTGTGTGTGTGGGTGTGCGCGCGTGCGCGTGCGTGTGTTCGTGCTAAAATTTGAGTTGGTTTATTGAAGGTTAAGTTGTCCCCTAAGGTCCTTTGCTTTTTACAAAAAACATGAACATGCGCACACACACACGCGCGCGCACACACACACACACGTGCACACACACACACACACGCACGCGCACAAACACACGCACACACACACACACAAACACACTTTCTGTCTGATTATTTTCTGCATAAATACATTTCCTCCCCTCCTCCCCCCACTGCTTCTTATCCAAAGGGACGCACAGACGCCTTTGTAAACACACATGTCTAACACACACACACACACACACACACACACACACACACACACACACACACACACACACACACACACACACACACACACACACACACACACACACACACACACACACACACAGCCACTGTTTTCAGTGGGACGCAGATGAGTACTGACCCTTTGTGATGTATAATGCAGTTTGCACTTGACTAGACTAAGTGTGTGTGTGTGTGTGTGTGTGTGTGTGTGTGTGTGTGTGTGTGTGTGTGTGTGTGTGTGTGTGTGTGTGTGTGTGTGTGTGTGTGTGTGAATGTGTGTGTGAATGTGTGCGCATGTGTTGGAGAGAATGGAAGGGGGTGAGCTACTGTGTCTAAACAGCCTTAGCAGAACAGCAAGGCTCTGTGGTCGGTTTTTATGATTAACAAATAATCATAATTTGCCATCCCAAAATGCGATTAGAAAAATAAGAACCAAAAAAGGAACCATTCAGGAACCAGTACCAAAATGAAGCTATCGGTCTCGGTACCGCTACCGGAATGGAAGCTGCCAAATTCTGATCAATACCCAGTTCTATATGTGGTATCAGTGAAGTAATACAACAACCACTGCATGTATGCTGAAATACAAGAAGTCTAACGTGTTTCACTCTCTCTTCCACATGGCAGTCATTTATTCAATCCCACATCTTGCTTCTATTTTGTGACAGACAATAAAAGGGTTCATTAATACATCTTTGTAACCCAAAGGTTGCCGTTTCGACTCCTAACCCGCCAGGTTGTTGGGGTGAGTAATTAACCAGTGCTCTGCCCAGTTTAATTCCGCTTTGAAAATGTCATGTAAACACTTCACAATTCGGAATTACACGAACGTAAATGACAGTTCAATGTAAACTTGGCGGAACTAATTAATCTGAGTTATTCATTCAGAATTAAAAACTTAATGTAAATATGGCTTTTGTTATTTTCTTTTCACTACATGTTTGGGGATGGATTTACCCAACTGGTGGGCCGCATTTGACACCACTGCTTTACATCCACGGACCGGTACAGTATAGAGTACAATCCCAAACTAGAAAAGTGCTTTGTTTTTTAGGGTTTTTTTTCCCATTTTTTTCAGGTATAAAACGGACAGGTGGAAATGCTTCAGATCCACTGTATATGTTGTATGCAGTCGTTGGATGCTGGATCGTCTATGCATTTATGCTGTAGAATACTGCGTAGGCTAGCAGTGAAGACCAGATGCCTCAGGGCAATGGCTCGTCGCATGGGTGTTTACAAATCCACACTTGACCTGTTTAACTGGGGCACATGAAAACACACACACACACACACACACACACACACACACACACACACACACACACACACACACACACACACACACACACACACACACACACACACACACACACACACACACTACGACCTCCGCCCGTGACTTGCAGTGTCATTATAAATGAACCTACACACCTCAAGCGTGTGTGTGTGTGTGTGTGTGTGTGTGTGTGTGTGTGTGTGTGTGTGTGTGTGTGTGTGTGTGTGTGTGTGTGTGTGTGTGTGTGTGTGTGTGTGTGTGTGTGTGTGTATACAGTATGCATGAGTGTTCATGTAGCCTACATATCACTGCGTGTTAATGTATGCCATGGCTATAGTATGCGGTGTGAGTGATTGTGTGTGTGTGTGTGTGTGTGTGTGTGTGTGTGTGTGTGTGTGTGTGTGTGTGTGTGTGTGTGTGTGTGTGTGTGTGTGTGTGTGTGTGTGTGTGTGCGTGCGCGTGTGCGTGTGCATGTGCATGCCTGTGAATCATCTTAGCAATTTAATGTTACAGTATTACTAGGACAAACACACTCAATGAAACCCAATCATGTAATAATTGGTCTTTGAAGAGATTTTATCTCTCCAATTATGGATTATGTGTATCTGCAACTGACACACAAAATGAGCAGAAATTGAGCTCAGAAGTCCAAATAAAGGTTAATTAGTATATGAAGTCGACTTAGTTTTATAATGCAGAAATAGTTGGAGTATTTAGAGAGTATTTAGATGTTACCTGAATGTAGCCAATGATTCAAAATTGGTCTTTCTTGGAGAGACTCTGCGGGCCGCATGAAATGGCTCAGCAGGCCATTGCATGTGGCCCCCGGGCCTGAGTTTGCCCACCTCTGGTATATAGTTTATTTATTAAAGTACTATATTTTCGACTTTGCGTGTCTTTGTTGCCATGTGATATTGAATAATACAGTAGAAAGGAAATGATTGGGAGAGAGAGAGAGAGAGAAAGAGAGAGAGAGAGAGAGAGAGAGAGAGAGAGAGAGAGAGAGAGAGAGAGAGAGAGAGAGAGAGAGAGAGAGAGAGAGAGAGAGAGCGCGATGGGGTTGCGTGAGTGGGGGAATGAGCCAGGCTGGACTGGAGTCGCACCTGTGGCCTAGGGGGCAACTGGCCCATATCTGGCACAGTGAATTAGGACAGTGTGCCACTGCAGACACATGCTCATACACTCGCACGCACACATGTACACACACACGCAAGCATGCACACACACACATGCACGCAAGCATGCACACACACACACGTATGCACACACACACACACATGCACACACTCATAGACACATGCTCACACACTCGCACGCACACACACACGTGCACAGGAGGAGTGGGTGTGTGTGTGTGTGTGGTGGGGTCAGTAGTCCTGGGCCGGGCCAAAGCTGTGAGTGGTCACTCAGGACACACACACACACACACACACACACGCACACACACACACATGCACGCACACACATGCACACACACACACATGCACGCACACACACACACATCTGACAAGGTTCTTCAGGGACTCACAGCAAGATGTGTGGGCATTTTGCACCTGACATGCGACTGTGAATTGCCCCCCAGCCAGACACACGTCTCATCTGATGCTGTGACTCCACATCTGGAGCACACACACACACACACGCACACGCACACGCACACACTGCAGCACAGTACATAACAGCTCAAGGACACATCACAGCAAAGCACGAGTAACACACACGTGCGCGCACACACACACACACGTGCGTGTGCATGTGCGTGTGCATGTGCGTGTGCANGCGCGTGTGCACGAGCGTGTGCACGAGCGTGTGCACGAGCGTGTGCACGAGCGCACACACACACACACACACACACACACACACACAGCACAGCACACATATTGCAGCTCAGTACAGAGAACAGGACATAACACAGCACAGCACAAACACGCACGTGCACACACACACGCACGCACACACACGCACCATAGCACACCACACAACCACACAGCACGACACACCACCCCTCTTCTTCTTCTTCTTTGCCTCTCTGCCCTTCTATCAGGGTAATCAACCATGTGCACCACGCGAAGGGCCAATATGCAAAGTCCCCAGTCCCTTTCCTCAAGTTCACACACTCAGAAAATTTGACTTCAGCTCCATGACTGAACACCATGCCGTGCACACACACACACACACACACACACACACACACACACACACACACACACACACACACACACACACACACACGCAGACTAATAACTGGGCACAGCCATGGGTGTTACTAAGGGGGTGGGGGCAGTGGTGGAGGGTTCAGGTGGTGGGGTTGGGGAACATGATTCGAGTGTGGGGGGGGGGTCAACAGCTAAACAAGGAAGGGAACCCACAATTCCCTGTGGTGTTGCCAGAGTGTCTTCCTGCCCAATTGGGCTGTTAAAGGATTTATCCGGAGTTGGAACAAATTTGCCTGTTTTTTGCATGTTTGGGATGAAATACAGTCACTCTAGAGCAAAATCAAGGCAAAAGGATGCGTTTTGAGAAAGTTTGATAATATCACGTTAGCCTCGTTAGCCATATCAGCTATGCAATATGAAAGATGCGGGCATCGTTTTTCGGCGGTTACACACATTTCAAAAACACAACATTTTAAAGTCTTGCACAGCTCAAAACAACGTCACACTTACCTCGTAATATGTTGAGGGTATCCACACATAAACCGAAGTGTCCAAAGTCCTTCATGTATTCTTGAAAGGTCTGCAGAATGTGTTTTATGAAGCTACTACCTTGAGAATATCTAAATTACGGTCAAGACAACTATTTGACACTAAAGCCCACCAAGTAGATTGCCGAGTGCGTCGCACCATCAGCTATGATTATTTCCATAGCGAGTAACCACAGCTGATGGTGCGACGCACTCGGCAATCTACTTGGTGGGCTTTAGTGTCAAATAGTTGTCTTGATCGTAATTTAGATATTCTCAAGGTAGTAGCTTCACAAAACACATTCTGCAGACCTTTCAAGAATACATGAAGGACTTTGGACACTTCGGTTTATGTGTGGATACCCTCAACATATTACGAGGTAAGTGTGACGTTGTTTTGAGCTGTGCAAGACTTTAAAATGTTGTGTTTTTGAAATGTGTGTAACCGCCGAAAAAACGATGCCCGCATCTTTCATATTGCATAGCTGATATGGCTAACGAGGCTAACGTGATATTATCAAACTTTCTCAAAACGCATCCTTTTGCCTTGATTTTGCTCTAGAGTGACTGTATTTCATCCCAAACATGCAAAAAACAGGCAAATTTGTTCCAACTCCGGATAAATCCTTTAAGGGTTAAAAAAAAGGGCATTGGGTAGGTTTTTCTGTAGATTTATGGCCATAGAAATCAATGGAATTTAGGTCATATTTGGCGGGATTTAAGGGCGGGTTATGCTTCCTACTTGTGCCACAGAGTGAGCTTGTCGCAGCCATGATGCAGTTAATTTTGGTTTATGCCCTGTTTTGAAGCACGGTCTGCGCGATGTCATTCCACGCTGAAACTGCCTTCAATACAAAGAGTAAACTAGACGTGTCGGTTGTTTTTTAGCATCACAGACTCGACGAGAATGAAAATGAAACATTAAATCTTTATATCACGTGCATGTTTGATCGCACTGGCAGCCACAGTGGTAGTTTGGAACAAAGAAGTGGCTCATTTGTCGAGGACGAAGCGGAATGTTTCCTCGACCTCGGAACCACTGTTCAACTGTCCAAATAACTTCAGCGTCGTAACTTGCAAGCGCATGTGTTGTCTTTGGTTCGTGTAAATAAATCAAACAACAAAGCACGGGCAACTTATTTAATGAAGAGCTCACAGTCCGTAGACCGACGAAGGTTAGAACAAGGAAGTAGCGCTTGTTCTCGACTCGAGGACAGAGCAGGCTGGTCGAGAGGACCAATCAGAGACCTATTTTCGCCCTTTCACGCCGTCGCTCCCTGCGTCGAGACACAATTTTGGGGAGGTACCCCAGAGTACCTGTGTGATGGGGGGGGCTTCACTCCGTTAACTGCGCGGCTTACTGCATCAGGCGGTTTATACACATTTTGGGGGGTGGAAATCAGTCACATCAATCAGTCCCATCTGGCAACCCTAGACAGTACCCCTGTAGGAAAGCACAAAAGAGTTTGTGGTGCCACTAGGCTGGAGGCATACTGTCGGGACTTTCTCACCAACGCGACGTCATGATAGTCACGACGACGACACTACTTCTTGAGCAGGGCTCTAAATTAACTTTTTATATCACCAGCCAAAATGGCTTGTAGATGTTAATCTTAATAGCCAAACACACACACACTAGTTGGCAGGCGCGGAGTGGCCATCGGTAGATCGGGGACTTGTCCCGGTGGGCCGCGGCCGTGAAATGTAATATAGTCAGCCGGCCCTGGAGTCTTCAAGTTGTTATGACAATCGCTGGCTTCCTACTTTCCACATCTCCATTCTTATGTACTGCTGACTAGCCAGTATTTATTCCGTGTACCAGACAGTAATACCTCACTGACGGTGTCAAACAGTAAATTCACCACACCCCTTCTCTACTGATAATTTCCATACACGTACGTACGTAGATCGAGGAAGTTTAGTAGATCTTAGTAACACAGTTTCGTTCTCAGTATTTGAAGAACCTGTGATATTTAGATTGGTTACCAAAGGATGGAAATATGGATAAGTTATGATTTATTTTCCGATTTCCACATGACTGATACAGTTTACAGTCTGCCAGTCCAGATTCACTTGCTCTGTGGTTATTGACTTGGGTTACGAACACCAAGTGGTAAGGAAGAGAACTGCAGCTAACAGAAACAGATTGTTTTGATGGCATTGATTTGTTAGAACTACCGGTATATCTCCTTATAGTCGAAATAATATTATTATCATACATATATTTATATGTGGCACATTTAGGATGTAGCCTATGTAATGTCTGAAGAAATGGAACAAAATAATTACCACACAAGATTCTGATGTGACCAGTGCTGGGTGTGTAGGCTAAACTGTGGATTAAAGTGGAGTGATTGCAAGAAACAAAGACATTTGCTGCAACGAAGACAGCGTTTTAAGGTAGGCCGACACCGTTTAATACATTTTGTTGACTTATGGTTGTGCTTTGAAGCAGCTAGGTTTGGCTTATTTGCTGTATCGTGGGTTTATTGCACAATGTAGACAGACTTTTTGTAAGCTATAGCCTACTCTTCTAAAAATCCCCACACTCAAAACTTTGTGCCCGTGCTCATCCTGTCTTCCTTAAACGATATTTCAATAGGCCTACAAACTGTCAAAATGACAGTGGAGTGCACATTTGCATTTACAGTAGCGTGATGTAGCCTAACCTGCAACTAGTTCTAATGCTTTGGACTGTGATGATGGCTGCAGTGGTGTAGTCTACTTTTTGAAGTGGGTATACCTGTACTGTATATTTGAGCATTTTTTGATGTGGGTATACTGTATATATTTGTGCTATTGTAAATAATGGATCAATCAATTTTAAGTGGGTATACTGTAATCCCTGAAATTTTGAAATGGCTGCGTATACCTGCGTTTTACGTAGGGCCTAGACTACACCACTGGCTGTGCATTTCATCAAGGTGTAGGCTACAATTCTCCACTTCAGGTTGATATTTTGACAACACTAATGTCCACATGTAGTACGACTGCAGATTTCGTGGTTTTTGTGTTTTTGGTTAGGAAACCATGTTGTTCGCTTTGGGTTTTTTTTTTTTTTTTAAAGGGCCGCCAAGGGGGAAATTGTCCCGATGGGAAAAGTCCTCCCACTCCGCCCCTGCTAGTTGGTCAAAGTGGCAAGAAAGCTGAGCTCTTCTACCAGCCAAACTGAACTTTCACCAGCATTCTGCCAGTTGGCTGGTGTTAATTCGGAGCCCTGTTCTTGAGAGAGACAGAACGAATGACGATACTTGGATCACACACAGACGCAGCAGGACAGGCAGGCAGCATAACAAGGACTTTTTCACCAATGTGACGTCATGATAGTCACGACGACGAGACTACTTCTTGAGAGAGACAGAACAAATGACGACGTTTGGATCACACACACAGTTGCCAGCAGGACAGGCAGGCAGCATACTATTTCATCAACGTGACGTCATGATAGTCACGACGACAAGACTTCTCACTTGAGGGACAGAGCGAACGACAACGCTTGGATCACACACAGACGCCACCAATGCAGCAGGACAGGCATGACTAATCCACCCTTCGCACCGCACCGCATCACATCAAGCCATGGGACAGGCAGGCAGGCAGGCAGACAGGCATGAGCAATCACATGCACTCATCATTTCCCCATCTCCACTCCACTCTACTCCCACTCACTGGCTACAGTCACCGTCAGGGGTGTCGACATGGGGTGGGGTGGGGGCAAAGGGGTCAGTTGTGTCCTGGGCCCATGGAGAGGGGGGGAGGCAGTATTGAGTGCTCGTTATATTGCATGGGTTGGGTTGGGTTGGGTGGGGGGGGGCTTTCAGATGACTTTGTCCCGGACCCGGCCAAAGCTGTCAGCGTCCCTGGTCACAGTCATCAACACACAGGGGATTGCCCCAGGAGGAGGCCAACGCAATGAGACACTGTTTAGTGTCGCACTAGGGGATCCCATATGGCAGCACTTAGAGGGGGGCTAGACCAGATATCTGTCAGTCTAGCCGGGCAAATACACCGGCGGCGACGAGACTGTTTTTTGCACAAATGCCTTTTTATTTTTCTGTAGTCTTTGTTTTTTCCCCTCCCTGACTATTACCCGTGTTACATGTGTCTTGAAATGTCCATGTGGGCATGACGTGTATTTATGTAAGCTACTTGACACCTTCATTTCCCCCCAGGGATCAATAAAGTTACTTTACTCTACTCCAGCATGTCTTCACATAGTGATGTGCCTCTGCCACTGCGCAAGTGCACCAATAGGGGAATCTTCTTGGCTTACCATTACCGGTACATTACACTTAGTTCAGTGGGTGTTGCTTGTTAACCTTTTTTGTCAAAGCACCCCCTTACCTGTGACCAAGACAAGTTGTGCACCCCCACCCAAACTTCTACACGTGTATATGCAACAACAAAAAATCAAGTGATTCATTGCGATAATCTTGCTTGAGACATTAATCAATACCTTAATGACTTTACATTAAGTTCACTGATGTTCACTAGCAGAATTGTGGTTACACCCCAGGTTAAGCACCACGGGCTTAGTTGACACTTTTATCCATAGCACCATGGTTATTTTACAGGGTATTGGTTACAGTCCCTGGGGCGATGTGGGCCGGGGGTTATGTGACTTGCTCAAGGGCACTTCAGACATGGATGGAGGTTTAGGTAGAGGTAAGGGTGGGATTCGAACCTGCAACCAACTTATCTTTTAACACCCCCCTAACCATTAGGTCATGGCACAACAACACACTATACAACTACTGCCATGCAACATGTCATCATTGCGTAAAGATGACAGACTGATTTGAACCCACTATTGTGTGTCCAATACGCCTTTACAAGTTAAAGCGTGCTCCACAACGCCCTGTGACAGGTTAGGTTTAGGAATGGTTTTGGTTTAGGCACAATTTAGCTAGAAATTCGCCTTATGTTGCGGTTCTTGGGGAAAGTAAAGCAGAAGCATTGCTTTACTGATAGGTTCAGCTAACAGAAATGTGCTGTGGCAAAACAAAATCGCTGACACGGCGGGAAAGCTTTACCATTGCATTGAGGAGCACTCCTTTACTTCAAAAGGCGTCGCACCAACACGCTGAATGCACTGTAGTGCTATAGCGTGCGATACCTACGCTAAAACATGATGACAGCCTGTGCCATGATGTAGTGTCAGGGGTATTCAATTAAGTCACAGAGGGCCAGTTTTTCAAATTCCCTCCAGTGAAGGGGCCAAACGTAGAATCTGTATAACTGAGAGCAGCACGATGTCCGAGGTTAGGGTGCGAAACAAGCAGATAGCTTTCCAGACAGAACAGATATTCGCTTCTCTATTTTTTAGTCGCCTTAGGAAGGTCTATTTATGACACTGTTTTATGATTTTGTTTTAGATATGATTTCACTCTCATGTGAATGTAGCCTCGCGACGCCATCCTCTGTACTCCACCCAAAGATTTTGGCTCCGCACATCGTCTGGCAAAAGCCTCGAGCTCGGTTCTCTCAGTGTTTCGCCAATCAGCAAACAGTTGAGAGTGGTGACGTAGAACTCACCCGCGAGCTCCATTACTGATTGGTTAAGGTAACTATATTCACACTTTCGTTTTGTTATTTGTATGCTTTTGCGACGCTATAACGTAACAGGCATGCTAATAAAGCACAATATGGGTTTTAGTTTGAGTTTGGAACTTCAATTAATTTAGAGTAAGATCAGACCATCTCCCATCGTCTACGGAAACGGATTCCTCATGGCTTTTGACAGACTGATTGACGGAGTCAACAGTCGGCTATTCGCCCAGGCTAATGTGAATGCATAATAGAGATATTCCCAACCTGAAGTGCTAGTGATCACAAATTATGCACGGCCATAGGTAGCACACATATTTGTTTTCATTATTGTTCTGACCTTATGGGGGGGCAGAACCTTGCCATCCAAGACCACATCTGGCCCAAGGGCCTCCATTTGAATAGCCATGATGTAGTGGTCCTCATGTACTACCACATTACTAGTGTACTACTATTGCACTACTAGTAACACTAGCACAAAAAAATGCACACGTGCACACTCACATAGTGATCTGGAATCAAACCGTCTCTTTTATTTACTTTCATTTCATTGTCTTTTATTTTCTTCAGTCTCTGCATTGAGGCAGTGGCGCCCCTAAAGGCCAGTGATGGGTTTACAGGATGGAGGTAGATGGTCAGCAGCTTTGTCTCAATCCAGAGAATCTACAGGCACTACTGGACCTTCTGAACTCTTCTACCCTGACGCAGAGTGGTGAGCGTTTGTGTGTGTGTGTGTAAGGGGCCTTCTAAAATCCTATTTTCTAAAGCAGTGTGAGTGTGTGTGTGTGTGTGTGTGTGTGTGTGTGTGTGTGTGTGTGTGTGTGTGTGTGTGTGTGTGAGTGTGTGTGTGTGTGTGTGTGTGTGTGTGTAGAGGCCATCGCCAACCCCCTGCCCTGAACAGAGCAACAGCGCCCTCTGGTGTCAAAAGAGCAAAATAAAATAAAAAATAAAATAAAAAATAAGGTCTTCAGTCCAGTCCAATAGCACCCCCCTGTGGTACTTTTGTTTACTGTCCAGGGGGAAACAAAACTGAAACCCAGCTCTTTTGCTTTTATTTTACACGAACAAAAACCAAAAAAGCTTAAAAATCAATGTAAATAAATCCACCTCCCTGCAGCCTAGCGCTGCCTGCGTCTCGCTTGCCCCTTGTCCTGCGCCCCGCCACCGCGAGGGAACATGTTGTTACTATGCCGACCTGTCGCCTTCCGCCGCCTGTCCAGGAATCGTCCGTTCCACATGCGGGGTCCTCCGCCCCCACCACCACCACCACCACTATTCTCACAGTCCGGGACAAGCCCCGCCACACCTTTCTTCTTGCTTTTATTCCTCTTCCTCATCCACTTTGGCTCCTTAACCTTAGCAACGCCACCGCCGCTGCCGCCGAGCTCTTGTGCGATGTCCATCTGCGCCTTGGCCTTCAACTTGGCCTTCTGCTTCTTGCTGGGTTTCTTTACTGAAACAATAGTCACGTCGTCGTCACTCTGCGCCTTAAACTTCGCCTTCGTCTTCGCTCTACTAGCCTTTCTGTCGTTGAAGGGATTCTTGGCTGAGCCGGAGCGGTCGTAGCCATCTTTGATCTTGGCGATGGCCTTCATCTTCTTCTCCTGGAGGTTCTTGTTGTGGAGTCGTCCTCCGAGCCAGGAGGGCAGCGAGCTCTCGCGCTCCTTCTTCATCCGCTTGCTCTCCTGACGCTCGCGACGCTTCTCGGGCCAGGTGCGCTTCAGGTACTTCCTCTGGAGCAGGTCTGGAAAACAATATAGAGAGAGTTAATCTCTCTCTCTCTCACACACACACTCTGGAGCAGGTCTGGAAAACAATACAGAGCGAGTTAATATTGCTCCCTCTCTCACAGACACACACACACACTCTGGAGCAGGTCTGGAAAACAATACAGAGCGAGTTAATATTGCTCCCTCTCTCTCACACACACACAAACACACACAGGAGCAATGCAAATACTGCACAGTGAGTGAGTGATGCATACATTCTAGGCACATGTACACACACACACGCACGCACGCACGCACGCACGCACGCA
>NC_085879.1:31597703-31712703 GCF_034702125.1 Engraulis encrasicolus | reverse complement strand
ATCTTGAATCTTGAATCTTGATCAGAGTTAAATGTTTCCGAAAAGAGGAATAGGCTAGTCTACGGGGTCATCCCTGTGTTCCCCGGGTCCTATGTTCCCCCCCAACCTTTTTTTTAAAGGGTTCTATGTTCCCCTCTGCTTCCAAGTAGACTGCTGCCGCATGGCAATGTTGTTGCACCTCTGACAGGTTAGGTTTAGGGATAGTTTTGGTCAAGGCACAAATTTACAACTCAAACATTGCATTACTGACAGGTTAGGTTTAGGGATGGTTTTGAGAAGGGCACAATTTGAAAACTCGGAAACATAAAATGCTGGGAACATAGAACCCTTTTTTTAGAAAAGTGTCCTAAGTTCCCCGGTCCCATAGGCCTAAAATCACAGGGGAACATAGGACCAGCGGGGAACATAGGACCCAGGGAACATAGGTAGGCCCTACGCTCCCTAGTCTAGGACACACAAATGACTGTGAACAGTCATGTAGCTCTTGCAATCAGATTCATCTTTTGTCCTGGCTCATAGTTGATTTGACACCCAACTTTGAACAACATAGTCCTACAGTGAACAGAAACCACAACAGCAACAGGTTATGAAACATCCTTTTTGTAGGACTTCATATCTTCAAACTATTTACATTTAACAATTGTACAAAATACAAGTAAGTAATTTTATTTTAGCTTATATCATAATCCATAGATCCATAGAACACAACAGCAGCTATGGATACAAAAAATACTTGTTTATTGACAACAAAAACATTGAACATTAAACACATGACATCGTCCTGGGATAAGGGTGACACAGTGGTGAATTGGGATTGACAGGAATGTTGAACATTTTAATGGGACTTTTATATATATATATATAAGCTTTTATACTGGAAGTGTGCTTGAACTTAAAAGATTGCATTATTTTTCACTGTCTTTATTAACAAAGCTGGGCATTTTGTCTCAGATAATATCTAATAAAACTAGGATTTATAATAGGATTTCCAACTCTTCACACGGTTGAGAAATACTGTACTATGTGGATTGTTTTTTCACACACCCACACAGAGAGAGAGAGAGAGAGAGAGAGAGAGAGAGAGAGAGAGAGAGAGAGAGAGAGAGAGAGAGAGAGAGAGAGAGAGAATCCTAGATGTCATTGTGTTGTTATTAAAATGCAGTGTTGGGAAAGTTACTCAAAAACTGTAATGCATTACTGATTACATGTTACTGTCTTTTCAGAATAATCCCTTACACTACAATATTACAATAGGCCTATTTAAAATGTAAAGCATTACACTACTTTTGCATTACTTTAATTACTTTCGCCAAAAGAACTGTAAGCCTAAATATGATCTGGAAATGTATTACAGTGTAAATAAAGCTCATGGGTCCTGACTTTTTCACCTCCAACCCAGGTGTTTTTGTTAGCATGCAGACTAAAAACTACCAGGCTCAGGAATAGCTTCTTTCTAACCCACCACACTGAATACCACTAAAATCCAGGTCATTGTAATGCATGTGTAACTTAGTTATTTGCATTGTAACTAGGTAAATATTACAGATTTTTGCCCTGTAATGCCTTACATTACTGCATTACAGCGAAAAGTAATGCATTACAGTAATTCATTACTTTTGTAATGCATTACCTCCCAACACTGTTAAAATGACCTTACACTTAACAGGCCCTTTTATCCCGAATGATTTACAAAAATAAGGCTGTTAGTGAAGCCATTGTACACAGTACACGATACTACATACGTATGTAACGCCAACTAGCAGAGTTCATCGTAGAATGTCAGTAAACCTCCCTCCCGAAGCCTTATGCAGTATCGGTAGCACTGACTTAACGGTCTGCACCAATGAGAGTAGGCCTACATTATATATAATAGTCTAATATAAAACCAATGGTCTGGAACTTAAGCTCAAAGTAACATATTTTTCCTTCTTTTTTAAAGAGCAGGGCCATTCACAGCTTTTGCCGGACCCAGGACAAAGTTATATGATAGGACCAGAGGACCCCCCATCCAATACATTGGTTACAATCAGGGTTCTAAATTAACTTTTTTCATCATTAACCAGAATGACTAGGTGTTGGTGGGGGGAGTAATCAACCAGTGCTCTCCCCCATCCTCCTCCATGACTGAGGTACCCTGAGCATGGTACCGTCCCACCGCACTGCTCCCCATGGGGCGCCACTGAGGGCTGCCCCCTTGCACGGGTGAGGCATAAATGCAATTTCGTTGTGTGCAGTGTGCAGTGTTCACTTGTGTGCTGTGGAGTGCTGTGTCACAATGACAATGGGAGTTGGAGTTTCCCAATGGGCTTTCACTTTTCACTTTCTTAATCTTATTAGCCAAACGCACACTCACTAATGGGGCAAAGTGGCCAATAAGTTGGTCTTTTCTACCAGCCAAACTCACATTTCACAAGCATTTGGCCAGTTGGCTGGTGTTAATTTAGAGCCCTGCATACAATGTAATGACAACCCAATTTTGGGGCCCCTCTCTCCCTGGGCCTGGGACAACTGTCCCTTTTGCCCCTGCATTACAGTTTCAGAAGGTTGACGTATACTCAAAACTAGAGATGCACCGGATCCTGATTTTTAGGATCCTGCCGGATCTTGGAACCGGATCTTGGATCCTGTACATCTCTACTCAAAAGTACACTAGGATTAGTGCATACAACATGATGATAACACATACACAGAGGACGGCATTGAACAGTGTACTACAAACAGCTGAGACAATAAACCAGAGGCACTGAAGCAGCAGCCACATGCCCTGCCATAACAGCCCTAGTAGAGAGGGCAGGAGCGACCCAAAACACAGGAACAGAAGCCATACAAGACAGGAGAAGAGCCACACCACACAGAGACATGCAGCCTTCAACAGCAACCAGGGCCACTGCCTCGCATCCATCGGGACCGACCAGGCACCATCCTATAACACAGAGGCAAAACGCAAGGGCAAAGTGTCACACATACACATAGGGCAGTCATGGGTAAGCGATTAGGGCGTCAGCCTTGTAGCCCAAAGGTTGCCGGTTCGACTCCTGACCTGTCAGGTTGGTGGGGGGGTAATTACCACAGCGCTCTCCCCCATCCTACTCCATGACTGAGGTACCCTGAGCATGGTACCGTCCCGCTGCACTGCTCCCTGGGGCGACAGTGGGGGCGGCCCTTGCACGAGTTCACATTCTATACCAGGGATGGGGGCTCCAGAGCTATACACACACATCGGCCTACCGTTTGGTGAGAATCAGGCTACAAAACCCCAGTCTTGGGTAGACGATTTAAGAAAAATGAGTGAGAGCATGACTTTGTATTTAAGAGTTGTCTTTCTTGTAAATGCTCTGTGGCCGCATAAAATGTTTGAGCACCGCTGTGTAGAGGTCTATCTTTCGGAAATCTATATTGAAGGAATGCAACTGAGATCAGGAGGAGGGTAGCACCACATTCTGAGCACAAGCACAAGATGACTCTTGGACAACACAACCTGCTATGTAAATTCAGATTTTCATGAGCCTCGTCTTACTGTAGACTGTAGGCCTATACTTGGGGCAAATAGGGACACATGCAGGCGAAACAAGTGAAGCCAAGAGAGGCGAAATTCAGTGTTCCATTCTGACAGCTCAACCGTCATCGGGTCGTTGCAGCGAATCAAATCGAATGAAACATATGTGTTGTTGATTTGATTGGCCCCAAAGGCGAAATTCGATCCTAATTTGCACGATATTAAACTTGGTGGATTAATTCATCTCACAGTGTAGGCAATTAAGGTGCTGTTTCCACGTAGCTGGATATTTTTATATGTGGATATTTTTTCTCCTGGTTGCATTGGTTTTGCATTGGTTTTGGCCTTCCGTTTCCACGTAGCAGATATTTAAAAATCCGGGTATAAAAAGCAGGCGAAAAAAATATCCTGTTTAGGGGGCTGAAACGCATTTGTTACAATGGAGGATTTATTTTTATCCACATGTTGCGTTTACACCTCAACAGGAGAAAAAAATACCCTGCTAAAAAAATATCCAGCTACGTGGAAACAGCACCTAAGTTTGTAAGTTTACGTGTTACATGTTTCAGTGGCAAGACTTCCATCTTCATAAGAGGTCAGGGTCATACTGTTCATTGTGAGAAGGAGTCAGACACACCAAGGTGTCGCAGAACGGAGGCGAGACGAATGAGGTCTTTCTGCTTAGTTTCGGCCCGTGTACTCCTGTTCAAAACCCCCCACAGCCAAAGCTAGCGTGGTACTTTGCCATTCATTTGAATGGGACAACGCCAGTCGCCAGCGTGAAAAGCACGCTCGAGTCCTATTTTCCAAATGTAGCACGGAGCGGAGCCGGCTCCCGCGCCACTGACACCCGACTACCACCGGTTGGTGTGGAAGGACAGATATGTTTCCATGTATTTTCGACACCGCCAGTAAAAATCGCTTCCGTCCCGCATCGCTTCACCGCCTTGATGTGTAAGCGGCCTAATGGTTGTTGTTGATTATGTCCCATTCTCTAAGATAAGATATGTTAATCTATTACACATGAATTAATAAATTCATAGGCGACATAATAGGCCTACAGACGACATAAAGACAAAATAGGCGAGTGAGTGCATCAGATGTCACCTCATGGGCAGTGTGAGGAGAGTCCGCCAGATGCTTCGAATGTTGAAGAAGTTGTTCTGCTCTTTGCAGACGCACCACAGCTGAAAGGGAATTATGGGGCAAGATTAGTCAAATAAATTGCATATCCTTACATACAGTACATAGTTTTTAAGATTCAAGATTCAAGATTTTTATTTGTCACATGCGGGCACAATTGGCAGTGAAATGAAGATTGCAACTGATCTCTGCTGTGTAGGACAATTAATAAATAATAAAAATAATCATTTTAAAAAGAAATATGAAAAGGTCAATAATAAGTAATGTAGTCTTCGTAATTTAAAAAAAGCAGATGGCTAGGGGGTGCTGTGACGCAGCACGCTAAGCCCCCCACATTTGGGCTAGCATGCCCAGGGTTCGAATCTGGCCAGGGGCGGAGTAGAGGGGGGGGGCATAGGGGCCAGGAACCCCCGCCCCTGCCAGTGGCTTTTGATTGCCAAACATCTTGTAGGGGCCTCATTCTAGAATATTTCGTGGGCCCAACGCCTCTGACACATCTCCCGCCCCCCCTGTCCCAATACCAGTGCTCCGCCCCCATTTCCCAGAGGGCAGCCTTTCGAACATGATGACTGGGGTGGAATGTGTCTTTCATAATCCTTTTTGCTCGTGTCTTTGCCCTTCTAGAGTCAAGTCAAGTCAAGAGCACTTTCAAGAGTATATATCTAGAGCATATATCTTGCTGCCCTGGAAGGATGGTCATAAGGAAATCATAATATTGGCATTATAGTTAAATAAATAAAAGGACAATACTTCTTAAGGCGCTTGTTTGTGAGTGACTGAATTTGAATGAGAAGTTTGCGTGGCCATTGTTTTCTTTTCTTTCAGGTTTGTGCAATGTTTCAAACCAAACCAGTTTGGTGTGTGTGTGTGTGTGAGAGAGAGAGAGAGAGAGAGAGAGAGAGAGAGAGAGAGAGAGGGAGAGAGAGAGAGAGAGAGAGAGAGAGAGAGAAACATTCTGCACAGTAATGAAGATCAAACAGAAGTTTGAAAAAAGAGGGAAGGTATTCACTCACCATAAACTGCAATTAGCAGCAGCAGAAGTATGATTAGAAGAGCAGCATGATCTTGTCCTCCTGTGAACCACCTTGCTGTAGTTTGACGTTTGATCTAAGCAAAAGTGGAAGAGCCAACACTAATACGTCATGACTCACATGGTCGCCTTTTGGGCATTTATTACAATGGTGGTGAGCATTATGTCATGCCAGGGATGCAAGGACAACGATACAAACTGTTTATAAGCAACAAACAATTTTTGGTAAACACGTGAGGTCGACATAATGTCGTGCGTAAAGCCGTAGCCTACCCGGACATTTCCACTTTGTCGATACGCTTCAACTAAATTACTTAATTTGATGTTTTTCCCGATTTTACTTTCAAAGTACCGTCTTCTACATTCCGGACACTTATAAAATTGTTGATCTCTCAGTTTGTTCATACATTCAAAACAGTAGCTGTGTCCACAGGGATACTGGCGAGGGTCCGTTAAAAGATCAAGACAAACCGCGCACGTCAATTCCGACTCTATGTTGTCCATAGCACGAAGAAATCAACAGAAATTAATGACAAAACGCAATATCTTTGAAGACATTGGCTGTTAGCTACAGCTGCTTAGTATCCATATTTGAAAGTGGGCAGTGCACTTGGAAGCACGATCGTTGTTTCTTTTTTTTTTTGTCTTCCTTTCATTTTCATTTTGAGACTAACCATTTGATAACAACGCACTGGTGGATTGTTAAAGGTGCACTGTGTAATTTTTTCCCCCAGAATGCATGCTCTCCATTCACAAATGTTACCTTTTTCATGAATACTTACCACCACCATCAAATTTTCAGTAGGCTATTCATTGAAACTTTGAGAATGGCATTTTTCATACATGCAATTGGGGATCCATTGTTTGCCATTTTCAATGTCCAGAAATACACATTTTAAGCTGCAAAAACTTACTGTACTTCAGTCATACTAGTAAATATTAGTTCATTAGTATATTCATAGAAAAGGTCAAATTTAGCAGCAAACAGTACACTTTCAATGAGCAGCATAGTTGCATACCTACTCTGGTCACAATCCTACACGGTGCACCCTTAAAGGAAAACATAGCAGCATACTCTCAACCAGTTTAGAGATTGGGCACACATTATTTTATAGTCACATAGTTTTAGCTGCACTGCATCCAGATCTGCGGAGCTGATGAGATCTGGATTGAGAAAGTAACAGTCCTGACAGATATTCCTCCTGCCTGCTCTCCTAACACAGGTGATGTCATTAGCTCATTAATTCATCATGTTCATTCATTCAGTTCAATTAATTGATTACAACAAACATCCAGCAGGGATTTCACCATCTGAACCCGAGATGTTCAAACCTGGTTCTCGCCAGACCTTTGTGCAGTTTCACACAGCTCCACCAGGGGGACTCCACGAGCTACACACAGATCACTGTGTGTTGGATGTACTTGCACTTGACTTGTGTGAGTATTCTTCTGAAATTGTGAAATTGTACACATATGCATTGTGCCATGTAGACTCCACTGTCCCAATGGGTCAAGCTCAAGGCAGCCTGTAATGGATGAGAGTTCACTGCACAGCTAAATAAAAGGAGCAACAGCCAACTTTGATCTCCCCCTAATGTACCGAGGTCATGAATGTCAGACTATCAATAAACACCACACAAACACACACACACACGCCCGCAACACACACACACACATGAACACACACACACATGATCATGACTACTATCGTCATGCCGAGCTAGTTTTTTGGCATGGGCTTTAATACTGTATGGCTTCGTCACGGGCCTGCTGGTCAAAGCTGTCTACAGCTCTGACTGTAGGTGTGAAAGGTGTAGCACAATAGATACACATAAAAGAAATAAACAAAATTCTTTGCACAAACAAAAGTGAACCAATTGTTTATTCGTGGCTTCTCGTTACCTATAACTGTATCTTCATAGATGAGGAGTTGCATTATAGATGCATTACATTGCACTCACGATTAGAAGGTGCCAAACAAACAAAAACTGTGAAGATTGAAATAAAAAACCTCTGCACACTTCAATCCTTCTTGTTCCCTTGCATAATTCCCAAGCTTTCAGTCAAACGCCTTCATTGAAAAGTGCAGACATTTGTCTTTCAATTTTCACATGGTTTGCATCATACGCCAATGAACAGAGATCATGAATGGAGGGGAAAAAAACCTTGTGAGCCATTATTGAAGCGTACCGGGTTTTTCAGTAACCAAGGAGCAGTAACTTCCTTGAAGAAATAAAAGAAAACATCTAAGGTGCAAAGGTGCTGGATTAAGTTGCACAGCAACTCAAAGTGGAGGTACTTTGCCCAGCCCCCTTCATAAACAATCAGGGAAGCCGACAGATGAGGACAAAGGGGTCAGCTGTCCCGGGCCCAGGGAGAGAGGGGCCCCAGAATTGGCACCTCATTACAATGTACTGTACTGTATGTATTGGGCGGGATGTGCCCTTTCCGCTGACTTTTTCCTGGGCCCAGTAAAAGCTATCAGTGGCCCTGTAAACAATACAGACTTCCTCATTGCCTGTCTAACAAATCATTATTGTAAAGAAGACACTCACACACTCAGAGCAGAGCATGCCAATGCACTACAGGCATCGGGAGCCCTGACTTGGAGCACTATTTGCCACATATTTCAAAGCTCTCGCACGCAAGAGGAGAACCGAGGACGGCAACGCAACACAACACAACACAACACAACACAACACAACACAACACAACACAACACAACACAACACAACACAACACAACACCCACTTGGAAACGGACACACAATACTCTTCAATATACAGGTCTCAATAAAGAAAAGAGAAGGTGTGAAAAGAAGAAGTAAGCTATGCAGCAGGGCACGCTCGGACGAGGCCAGCAGGAGGGAATCGCGTCGTCTCCACCTGGGCACGGAGCAGGCACGGGCCTCGGCATGGCAGCGCCATCTAGAATGATCTTCAAGCGGCGCGCCAACGCCACAGCTCTGCCACTCCACTACAGCGGGCACATCCAGAAGAAATACACGGGAGAGGGGGTGAGTTCTGACAACTACGTGCATGTGTGCGTGTGTGTCTACTGAACCCTGCAATAATGTAGCCCAATTAAAAAAAAAAAAAAAAAAAAAACACAAACTCTACTTGGTATATGCACTTATCGGTCTGTATATTTCCTGTGTCCTTTGTATACAAGTGATGCATGCTTTGAATATGTCCTCAATTGTACGTAAGTCACTTCGGATAAACACATTTGCCAAATGAAATGTATTGAATTTTACTGTAATTGTTACATTAATTAGGTACACAGCAAATAACATGTAGGCTACCATAACATTTATACTTCCAAAAATAGGGTTCGAGTTATGATTTGGAGTGTAAGTGCATATTGCATGTTGACAGGCTGCATGTAATTACGCCAAAATAATCACTTGTTATATGTGGTTGTACGTAGAAAAATAAATGTTGCCCAACGTGAACTTCAGTCAGACAAGACCAATTGGCATTGTGGAATGCTGCCAGGATGTAAAGCCAGAGACAGTAGAGAGAGAGAGGTTCCATTGGCCCATTGTTTCCTGGTTCTATTATGGCCCCCCTTAGGCAGACCTAGGCAGACCTAAGGACTGTTCTATTCATTGTAGGAGCATTATGACACAGCCCTTTAGGCAGACCGGAACCTAGTCGCGTTAGGTGCCCAGAAACCTATTATGTTGGCTTATCTCTATATACTTAAAGAATCTCTGGTAAATCTGTGTCATCATGGCCTCCGTTCAGAGACTCTGAATCATCAAACAGTAACAGAAATCGGAGGCACATTAACAATGAAAATATTTTTTTTCTTTGCAGCTAAAGAGTAAAATATCTTGTCAATCTTGAGTGCCTTGGATCGCTCTTTCCAGATCTCTCGTATTCTTCTTTAAAGTCACTCTTATACCTTTATTGAACTTTTGTTTGTAGCTATATAGATTATAGGCCTAAAGACTATTTGAAGTTGCAGTGCACAGAAGAGGGCGTGAGTTGGTCAAAAAGACTGAGGTGCGCACACATCCAAAAAAAAACCCCCAAAAAAACAGTTGTTGTGGGAGCAGGATATCAATTAACGCATAAGGAAAAAGGAAAAAATATCCACACACCACAGTCGTTTTCAACGACGATTATAGTGTTCCACTGGCGGAATGGCATGCATTAGGTTGTGGCATACATTAGAAAACTGCAAGGTTCTTCTCTGTTGTTCTATTGAGGAAGGGGTGGGGAACCTTTTTCATTCGTGGGGCCACTTCAAATTCCTCCAAGGGCCATAAAAAGTCCCCCAAGGGCTGTACTAGGAACACAAACCAGGATTTCTTCCTGAACTTTAGGCCTACATTAAAGGCAGCCACCTTTAAAACAGGCCCCACCTTCTCTAGGTCCTCTGAATATAACTTAATTGTATTGCAAATGTAATTTCTAAGATTTCCTTACAAAATATGTCATATTTCATCTGTGAACATTAAAATTATACCGGGGGCCAGATAAAATGGCCTCAAGCCCTTGAAACATGGGTTCCCCACCCCTGGATTAAAGTAATGTTTTGGTGCATTGCATTGTGGTCTGTGTGTGTGCAGGGTTTTAGGACATACTTTGGAGAACTGCGAGGCTCTTCTCTGTTCTTCTACTCGGATGAGAAACAGGAGAATGTGAGTTATGCACTTATCCCCATGTAACACACACACACACACACACACACACACACACACACACACACACACACACACACACACACACACACACACACACACACACACACACACACACACACACACACACTTTTTTATTTTTTATTTTTGACTTTGATTATTCGCTAACTTAGGTGCTGTTTCCACGTACCCGAACATTTTTAAATGTGGATATTTTTTATCCTGTTTAGGTGTAAACACAACATGTAGATAAAAATAATTTTAAAAAACCTCCATTGTAACATGTGCGTTTTAGCCCCCTAAATGGGATATTTTTAAATCTGGACTTTTGATATGCGAATTTCAAACCTCTGTATACGTGGAAGCAATAGGCCAAAACAGCTGTGTTTACAAACATATCTAGCTACGTGGAAACAGCACCTAACTTTCTTTGCACGTCTTTGTTGTTGTTTCACAGTATACAGAAAGGCTAGAACTGCACGACCTGAACTCCATGGTGCCTGTTGCCTCTTACTCCCCCAGGGCGGCGCCAATCTACACACTCTCGTTTCCCTATGAGGAGGTGCAGCTGAAGGTTGGTTGGTGTGTTAGGAGTGCGTCTTCATATGCGACCTTGCCTCCTCCACTTGCCTCCTCCACTCGCTTCTCGTCATGATGACATCACTGACAACAGCATTATATTTCAATATCTTGCAAAAGCTCAATTGTAGAGTCTTTTTCTCGTTTGCAATTGGGGTGGTGAATGAAAAACAGTCCCTCAAAAGTTGTTGTGGCTAGGCTGACAGCTGGGAAACGTTATCGTTTTCTCCACGGAGGAGGGGCCAGGGTTAGAGGCGAGGAGACAAGCGCAAGTGGAGGAGACAAGGTCGCATATTAAGATGCACTCTAGATATTGTACCTAACACAGCAGATTGACGGCAACGAACACACGTGGATACCTTTTTATTTGTCTCATCCCCCCCAAACCCAGTCCCTGTGTTGCTTGGCTTGACATGAGCAGGGCTGGATTAGTGCACAGGCTAGATATGGCTAGATATACAGCATAGGGGTCCCTACCTGCCAGGGGGCCCCTGATAGCCAAAAGTGACAAATGCAGAATTGCGGCAAGATGCAGTATTGAAAAATGTATCCGTTGTGTTCAGTACAGTTGGTAGACATGTTATCCTTAATTCCCAGCCTGTAATTACGACAGTGTCTAGGCCTATGTAAATTTGTCCTGAAATTTGCTGTCAAGGGGGAACCTTGAACAAAACAGCTGCTTATTCGCCCCAAGCCCAGACCACCAGCCCCCACCCCCATTCTATAAAAAAGCTATAATGTGTGATTTCAATGTTCTCATTCAGATTGATAATCCAGACACCGGAGAGCTGTGGAGAGGCTTCATCTTGACAGTGGCTAAGGTAAATATGGTCTTGATATTATACTCGACTGTAGCCTACTCTACTCTACTATACTCTCCTACTATCTACTCCACTCTACTTTTTTAACTAGGCCTACTCGATTTCCACTTTATTATATTGTACACACTGTAATGTACCAATCGCCCTCTAATCTACTCTATTCTTTTTTTGTATTACAAAATATCTATTCTAGTCTTCCCTGCCCTGCATCATACTGTGCTCTACTCTACTCTACTCTACTGTACTGTACTGTACTCTACTCTACTCTACTCTACTATACTCTATTCCATACTAATATACTGTTCTCTACTACTCTACTCCACTCCGCTCTGCTCTACGCTCCTCTCCTCTCTCCTCTCCATTCCCCTCCTCTCCTCTCCCCTACCCTCCTCTACGTCTATCTACTCTACTCTACTCTACTCTACTCTACTCTAACTTTACTCTACTCTACTCCTACTATATCTCTACTCTACTCTGCTCTACTCTACTCTAATCTCCTCCACTCTACCCTCCTATATCTCTAACTCTAATCTAACTCTAACTCTACTCTACTCTCTATCCGTTGCAGCTGGATGTGCCGCGGGACCTGCAGTTGTTGCCGGGTCAGTTCATGATGCTGGAGAACGTGAAGACCGAGGAGCAGCAGAGGAGAGTCCTGCTGGAACAGGAGCAGCAGAGGAGAGTGCTGCTCCTACACACCACCTCATCAGACGCCCCCGACAGCACAGACACCGACACTGACCAGGAGTATGACGACAGCCTCTCCATCCTGCCAACGTCAGTTCAAGTTGATTTTTCTTATTTGTTTTCTTCTTGTTTGTTGTGCTTGTGCTATATGTGTTTGCATTCGTGCTATAGGCCTATGTGTTTGTATTTGTGCTATGTGTTAGTGCTTCTGCTAGTATGTGTGTTTGTGCTTGTGCCATGTGTTTGTATTCGTGCTATGTGTGTTTGTGCTTGTGCTGTGTAGACAAGTGGTTGTTTTCATATTGTATACTTGCATTGCAATGTAATGAATGATATTGGGATAATGCAATGTATATCAGTTTAATGAACTCCATTGAAACCTAATTTAAGATTACCATAGTCTTTGCTGGCATGGCCGTAACTACCATTGAGGACACAGAGGTCATGTCCTCTGTATTTTTTTCAGTAGTGTAAAATGTGTAAGATAAAAATCGATATATGATCAACAATGATAAATTCAGTCTGTCCCATTTATCCTCAATACAGCGATTATTGAGAAAAACTCAAGAGTTTGACTGACGTATTCGAAACAATCTAAATGTACAATATGTAGTACAGCACGCAGCATTTTGACCTCTGTATTTGAAAATGTCTGGTTACGGCCCTGTTTGCTGGTGTTGTGAGGTCACGTGTCTAATCTCTGTGTCTAGGTATGTGGGTGTTACGCTGTATTTGAAAGTGTCTCGTAAGTCGATTGATAGCCAGCTTTTACGCAAAGAACCCAGAACACGGCAGCATCTCCATTTGTGTCCTGTCTATGTACAGTACATCATCATGTGTCTCATCACTATGTGTTAAGGTATTATTTGGAGGTGTCTCGTGAGGAGGCGGAGAGCCAGCTTGTAAAGAACCCAGAGAGCGGCAGCATCATCATTTGTGTCATGTCTACTGTATGTTCCTACAACATGTACTATGGACCATGTATCATGATATGTCTCATCACTATGTCTATGTAGGTGTTTTTTGGAGGTGTCTCGTGAGGAGGCGGAGAGCCAGCTTCTAAAGAACCCAGAGAGCGGCAGCATCATCCTCAGGCCGGCCACGGACAAGAAGAATTACTCAGCCACCACCAGACAGGACTTCCCCAGGTACACACAACACCTGCTTCTTATCATTGCATTAATCCCCAAATAGGTACACACAACACCTGCTTGTTATTATTGCATTAATCCCCAGGTACACAAAACACCTGCCTATTATTATTGCAATAACCCCCAGGTACCAACTAGGTACACACAACACCTGCTTCTTATTATTGCATTAATCCCCAGGTACCAACTAGGTACACACAACACCTGCTTCTTATTATTGCATTAATCCCCAGGTACCAACTAGGTACACACAACACCTGCTTCTTATTATTGCATTAATCCCCAGGTACCAAATAGGTACACACAACACCTGCTTCTTATCATTGCATTAATCCCCAAGATCAAAGTCAAGAGTGCAGCGTTTCTCTAAACAAACATATTGATTCAGTTGCTCACCCCAAGCATTTTTAAAGAAAATAATCTGGATTTGAACTATTTTCCTAAAAAAAAAAAGTAATCGCTTATAACATAAAACATTAAATGTCATTGTTATTGAGCTTCATTTACAACTGCCTATGCCAAAGTGGTTTGAATGTAATGTTTGAAGTTGTATTAAAGTTCTCAATGTTATTTATTTATGTGTGTTTCCAGTGGTCCAGTTATTAAGAACTACAAGATCATCACCACTTCTGACCAGCAGTTCACCATTCAACTGGACAGTCCAGTAAGTTTGTCAAAGCCACCCTGTAGAAGCTCTTGGGAGACATCAGCTGTTTGTGCCATTACCCATTCTGTGTACTGTGTACCTTGTTTGAGTGCAGTGAAGTAGGCCTACCCTTTCCACCCTCCGTCCACATCCCATTTCTTTTTTTACCAGCTGTTACTTGTTTGTTCCCCTTACATTTATACTGTACATTTAGGATGTGTTGTATGTCAATAGCGGAACAAGCTAGAGACGACTATGCTATGACTTCTATTTCAAACTTCAAGAGGCTTGTGAAGACTATTCTCTTCCAAGACAATTTTCGTTCTCAAAAAATACACTAACACTAATAAATGGAATGAACGGACTGGAATAAACAAAGGAACTAATTACAAATTCATTACATATTGGTATTCATATTCTAATATTTTGTGCATACTATGTTTATCGACATATGCATTACATATTGGTATTCATATTCTAATATGTCGTGCATACTATATTGCATATCTATATACAATATATTGTTGTAGGGTATATATATAGGCCTATTGCTAAACCTGCTAAATGTAGTGTATTGTAATTCTACCTGTCCATGTTGAATGCGTCTACAGGTGACTGTCTCCAGCTTGAAGGCTGTGGTGGAATACTTCATGAAGGAAACGACCAATCAGCTTAAGCCATTCACGCCCCGTGCTTATGACACTCGCATTGGTAAGATATTACAGGAGTCATCCGGTGCAAAATGGCTTAATTCGTGTTAAAACATTATGCTGAGGGCTAAGTCTGGGCACATACCTTAACTCCATTCGTGCCTTGCATTGAGAAATGCAGCGGAAGCTAGCCTACCTGTACTTCATGCCCTGGTGAAGCACAGCAAAAGCCCAATGTTAGCATCGGCTAACTAGCACAGGATTTCTCAATGCAAGGCACGAATGGAGTTAAGGTATGTGCCCAGACTTAGCATCATGTTTTAACACCATTTAAGTCATGACATGTGCATTGGGAAGATATTAAAGACACCATTCTAGCTTATAGAGGACGTATCATAACTATAACACAGTTTACACCTGCAATGAGGGTTATGTGATTATCCGAAAATTGTATGGAATGTGTGTTATAGTTTTCACGTCTAAAGAAGGGTTTTCTCCCAAAACGTCACGAAAAAATGAAAAATAAGTGGGAGCAGAAAAATACTGATTGAAGCTGACTTTTTTCTTTTTATCTAAAAAAAAACCTGACCACAAAACTGGGGCTAGTAGACAGGCTAAATGGCAACCGACTTTTAACGCTTATGTCAGTGTACTATTAGGTAGTTAGACCCCCTATCTAACACCTAACGCTATGTGTGCATTAGCGTGTCAGTAAGAATGTATGAACTAATGTTTGGATGGAGTGTCAAGAGGAACGTAACTCACCTATGATCCCAGGGCCGTAGCGAAGCGGCGTCGCGGCTAGTCCTGTCTCTCAAATCCCCTTAACACACTGACTAGTAGCACAGGTCACCGGCACCCGACCCAGTAACCTGTAATGTAATGTCAAGCCTTGAATGTACAGTATGTAGGCTACTGTAACCTGTGGGTGTTGTCTTTCTCCTGGCCTGCTGCAGTGCTGGTCCCACCAGTTGCCCCAAAGCCCAAGATGGTCCCCAAGGCAAGAGTGGCCCCCACCATCCACACGGGCCCCCCTACGCGGCCCCTGTCCACCAAGCTCGACCCCACGGGGCCCCCAACGCGCCCACTGCCCCCCACCCCCAGCCTACAGAGAGAGGAGAGTGCCTACGAGAACGAAAGTAAGCATTTTTTAATCATATGTATCCAACCAAGTCTGGTTCAGCAGCTGGTATTGATAACATTTACGTAGATATTTGTTATTTATTTGTGCTTAAAGGTACACTGTGCAGGAAATGGCCAAAAAAAGGATAGGCTACTTCAACTATGCTGCTTGTTAAAACTGGGTAGCCTATTGCCAAGTTTGATCTTTTCATGGAAGTAAACAAAATAATAAGCTAACATTTTCTAGTATAGCCCAAGTACAGTCTTTTTTGCAGCTAAAAAAAGTCTATTTCTGGAAATTCAAAATGGCGCACCATGGAGAAGATCCCCCTTTTCATGCATGAAAAGTGCTGTGTTTCCAGTCATAATGAATACTTAGAATTTGATGGTGGTGGTAAATATTCATGAAAAAGGTATAACATTAGTGAATGGGTAGCATGAATTCTGGAAATAAACAGCTAGAAATCTCACACAGTGTACATTTAAGGTAGGCCATATGGAGGAGATTATACATTCACAAGATTCATTAGATTTACGAGGTATTTATAGGGTTTGTATAAGTACAAAGGTAAGCCCTGAATACTCTTCAGTATCAGATTCAGCCAGCCAGCCACCGATATTAAAGGGTCTGGGCTGTGTTGGACAGGAGTGGAAAACCTTTTTCATTCGAGCTGTCCACTTCAAATTTGATAAAGTTCTCCAAGGGCTGTACTATGAAGACAAGCTAGGATTTACCCCTGTACTTTATACCTATTGAAATTGGTCTCCTTTACAATAAACCCTTTCTTCACTAGGTCCCCTGAAAATATAACTTGATTTCGAACATTTATTTGCAAAACATACGACGTACGGATACGTTAACAGCCCTTGAGACATAGGCCTATGTTCCACACCCCTGATGTAGGATAACCTTTCATATTTCATTCAAATCAGCCACCATAACAGCCAAAATATGGAAGTCGCTGACTGTGGATGCAAAAGTGGAAAATAATTGTCTGTGGCTGGTAAATGTTATGCGCTGACAAAGCACAATAAGTAACTGCTGTTTGCCCGGCTTGTTCAGGGCACTGCATGTAGTAGGCTATTCATACACAGAATACTACAGAGTCAGACGAGTACTATCTAGACTACTGCATAGTAATGTTTGCAGTGTTAATTCAAAACTATGTAGTTTAAACAGTAGTATAAATGGTCCCACTTTCGAGATTTTAGTGTCAACACTATGGGTGTTGAATTAACAACTTGAGAGTTATACTGTATATCCAACACTGTTTAATATGGCCCCACTGTTTTAATTCAACACTCGAAGTGTTAAAATGTAACAGTCGAGTGGGACAATCGAGTGGGACAATGTCCTCAGAATATTTTCTCAGAGTATTTAGTTAATATGCTATCAGACCCTCTGAGACAGTCCGGGAACATAAAAAATTGCTCAAAATAATCCTGATGTTACGGTTAATCAGATTTTTACCAGATCTTCTTCCTTATACCTTCCCATATCTCACTCACGTTTAGACTACTAACTTCTTCTTCCTTATGACCTCTCCTTATCTCGCTCTCGCTCATGTTTAGACTACTCATGTGACTGCTAACTGCCCCGCCATGGCATTGGTGAATTGCATTTCTGATGACCTGTTTAGATAAGCAATCATGTAGGCCTAGGGAATCACAGTACACTCATCTGCTAATGGGCTTCATGGCATACCACTGTGTTTTTATTGCATGGCTGCCACACAAAGCCTCCTTTGACATCAGGGAATGGCTGTACTTGAGATGAAAAAAGCGTGTTTTTTTGTTGTATCGTTGTATTTCGTTGTATTCATTGGATTCTTTGCAACAGTGTTTTTATTGCATAGCAGACACACATTTGAATAATCTCTTTTGGCTTTTTTTGTCTTTTTGACTTTATTTATGATAGGACAGTGAAGGTGGTGACAGGAAGCGAGTGGGGAGAGAGACGGGGAAGGGCAAGCAAAGGACCCGGGCCGGGAATCGAGCCCGGGTCAGCCAAATGGTAGACGAGTGCCCTATCGTTTGGCTACGGCAGGGCCTCTTTTGGCATTGTTAGACTATGACTGTGCATGCTATTGACAATGGGGGTGGGCGCTTTTTATCGGCAGTTTCAAAGAGGAAATTTGATTCTTGTTTCCAAAATGGACAGTTGAAAATGCTACAAATCCCTTCAGCAACTTAGGTGCTGGTAGCACATACAGTAAGCGTGGATATTTGAAAATGCATATAATTTCTAATTCGTTTACCTGTAAATACGTCATGTGGATAAAAATAAAAACTCCATAGTGACAGGTGTGTAAATGGGATATTTTTGAAACCAGAGTTTTGAAATGCGCTTTCTAAGATCAAAACCAATGTGTTTTAAAAATATATATGTGGAAATATAGGCTATGTGTAAAATATACTTGTATATGCGTAAACAGCTTCTAAATAGAACAATAGAACTAACCTAACATATAACATCTATAAATTTAACATCTGACTATCAGACATTCGTGTCAGTTGGTATCAGATGATGAAGGCACATATAGATATCCTCACAGCGCCTTGAACAGCTCTTGAGTATTTTTTCTTTTCACTGTGTTTAATTTCACAGTTGACAAGAGACAAGATGAGACACTGACGAAGGTCGTGCTACTAACTCCTATGTAAAAATTAAAGAGGAATTCCAAAGAAAAGAAGAAATGAGGCAATCCACCTCTTCATATACGGTTTATACAACTGTAGACACACCACATGGGAGAGTGCTGTGTATCAACAACTAATTTCATAGCTGACACACTTTTAATATCAAGTGTCTCCTTATCAGATAATACTAATAGGCTAATACATACGGCAGATAACCTCTCAGCACTTTGAACTGTGATAGCATGCTTTGATCTGCAGAAGCTGTAAAATGCTTCTTTTGTTGAGCATTTTGAACAGCTCTTTTCCAAAACGCTACATAGACTACGTGCCTGTGCAGTTGTGATGACATGTTTGTTTGCTTAAGCCTAGAAACTTTTTAGACTCATGAATCAATTTTGTGATCTAATAATGTTGATGCATGGGGGTTTTTGTTCTCCTCAACCTTACCCAATGTTATTCTGTACTGAGTGGGCTTTTTGGGTGTGCTGCCCTGAACAGCTGCAAGGATACCCTTAATTTCCTTTTGGGTATTAATAAAGTTAATGTACTCTATTCTACTATGTATCCCTTTTCAACGTTTTTTAGTGTGTTTTTATTGGACTTCCCAGTTAGTTATTATCAGTTAAAGGGACACTGTGCAGGAAATGGTCAAAAAAGGTACTGCAACTATGCTGCTCATTGAAACTGTGTTGGCTATCGCCAAATTTGATATTTACATGAAAGGTTACTAAGTAATAAACAAATATTTTCTAGTATGGTCCAAGTAGAGTCATTTTTGCAGCTAAAAATGGCTATTTTTGGAAATTCAAAATGGCGGACCATGGAGAAGATCCCCCTTTTCATGTATGAAAAGTGCAATTTTTCCAGTCATAATGAATATTTAGAATTTGGTGGTGGTGGTAAGTATTCATGAAAAAGGTAACATTAGTGAATGGGCAGCATAAAATCTGGAAATAAACAACTAAAAATCTCTCACAGTGTTCCTATTTTTGCCCTAATGTTTTGTAATCGATCATAAGAAAAAGAAAAAGATTCATGGAAATTGTATTTAAATGGCTTTTATATTTATTTGAAAAACAGATCTTCATGAATTGTTTTAAAGTTTTAAAAGCTTGTTGTTGTTGTTTTGTTGTTGTTGTTAGGCCTATTGTTATTATTATTATTATTATTATTATTATTATTATTATTATTATTATTATTAACATCATCATCATCATCATTATTTCTTGTGCAGAAGGAAAGTCAGGCCTCCTTCCTGAGAAGAAAAACAAGAAGAATCAGAAGTCAGATGCCAAAGCCATGTATAAGTAATGGATGAGGTGAAGTGGTCGGGACACAAATTTTGCTCAGTATTGCAAAGATGGTTAGAATGTAATGCCACTACATCTGCCTGGTGTGTCTGCACATGTAAATAATCAATGGCACTGATTTATCGCCCAATGTAAAGGGAGAAAAGAAAGACAGAATGTTTACATTAAACTTACTTACTTTTCTATGTAGGCCTATATTCTCTAAATAGGTAAGGTCTTTGGCTTCTTGCATATACATTATGTACATTTTTTCTACCTTATTGCAGCGGCAGAGAACTATTGTATAGGCCTACATTAAGTAAAGCACCTTGTTGTTTTGATATATGTACGTACATACTGTATGTTAATAGTATTCAACATTCAACTTTTTTTCTATTAAAAGATAGGATATGTTCAAAATGACACTTTTTGCACACCTCTGTAGTTGGACAGGTGCGTAGGATATTATCCCAGTGGGGTTGTCATTCAAGTGAAAAGAAATCGCGCACACTGCCCATTCCACCAACAATCTTTAATACAACATTTCAGTCATCCGACCTTCTTCATGGAAAGGATGGTAAATGATTCAATGTTTTGGATGACAGTTTGTTGGTGCAATGGACAGAGTGCAAGATTGTTTTACACGTAAAAGTAGGATCTGGCAAATGTTGCCAGCAGCGAATTGTGTGATTGAAGATCAATAATGACTGCTTGTTAACTGAAATCGGATGAATTTGTTAATGATGTTTGGCTTCATGTCGTCGTGTGTGTACAAATAAAAATAAATAAATGTTGTCCAATTGGGAATATTCAGAATTATTTTAAAGCAGAGAAAACACAACTGTGTTTTTCACAAGTTAACTAGTATATTCTTTGGAAATGAGGACAACAATGTCTTATGTCAGATGATTGTTAAAAAGATTAACATGTTGTGATATCAAGTAAAAGAACAATGTTTATTTTTAGGAACTAAACATTAGAACAAGAGGTTGAATCCAAAACACAGGTCAAAAACACAAATGCAAAGCAATGACTTGAAAGAAAAAGAAAAAAACACATTCAGTGCTTATAGGCCATAGGTGTGAAGGTGAAAGCACATAGCCCATGTACTGTGTGCATGCATAACAGAAATCAACAAGCTTATATTACATGTAGCTGACGCTTTTATCCAAAGCGACATACAGTTATTATTTTAGGTACAGGGTATATTGGTTACACTCCCTGGCCTTGAGCAATGTGGGGGGTTAGGCGCCTTGTATATGTCAAGTCTGTACTCCAGCCAAGTCTATAGGAAGACCACACACGTGCATGTATCTCCTGATATGCAGAGTGGGATTTGAACTTTCAACCTCTTCCCTTCAACTCCTAATAACTATTATGAAAACTGCTCTCTTTCCAAATGCAGGTATACTGTACTGCACTGCACTGTACTGCACAGCCGATATATTGAAATACAGTCTCAATGGTGCCCTCTTCTGACCACCACACATTACTGCAGTTGACTTGAGAGATCAGCCTCGGTCTGGCACACCTCAAATCCCACAGTCAGGAAGTCTCAGCAACAGATGTCTTCCGAATGCAGATGACAACCAGAGTGTTGCACGCTTTAGACTGAGATTGGCGTTAGACCTTGTACTGTAAGCATAAGCTGATCATGGCGTCATTTGCATAGACTTCGTGCCCTCCTATAATGTGCATCGCTTGTTTTTTCATCAGTCCCAGCAGAGGAACAAAAGAAAACAGAGAGGCAGGTTGGCCAGTGTGACTAACACGAAATGCAGTGTAGCGCCAAGGGATTAGTCACACTCATGACCAGAGACGGTTTTACCAATAGGCAGAGTAGGCAATTGCCTGGGCCCCAGTCAAAACTGCAAACTGTAGGGGCCCCAGTCAGCCCCGCCATAAGTGACAGCAAAAACAACTCAAGAGGGGGGCCCTAGGAAAAATATAAACATAGGGCCCCCCTTGAGCTGTTTTTGCTGTCAATTATGACAAATGGGTAGAACCAGCCCTGCTCATGATTTAAGGGTTATGTTTTTTCCAAGTTCAAGAAATATTTTTCAGGGCTTTCATGTCTTTATTTTTGCGACAGGACAATGAGAAAGTGACAGGAAACAAGAGATGGGGAGGGATCGGCAAAGGACCCGGTCTGGAATAGAACCCAGTTCGCCAGCATAGCAGGCCAGTGGCCTACCATTAGAGCCACAGAAGGGCGCCAAGATCTTTTTCACAACGGTCCAGGAGCCAAACACAACCTTCTCATTTCAACAATGCCAAGACACACATTCCCTCATTAAACACGAGTGTAATTTCAATTCTAAATCCGACATTTTGGTAAAGGCCACAGACAGTTTTTTTTAAAAAAGGGGCACCTTGCATAAAGCGTTTTCTTTTCTTTTTATTATTGCACAAATGCGTTTCAGCATGTGCCCTGTTCTGTGTACACACTGAAAACATTTAAACATTTAAAACATTTGCTACCAATGTTTTATTGCTGAATGTAAAAAGTCATTCGTGCCATTACATTTTGGGAGCATCAAACGCGGACCTTTCCTTTCCTTTCAGTTATTTTATTGCTGAATGTGTCACTGCACTTACATGTGGCACAGACAACGCAACTTTATTAAATTAAAATATAACAAAACAACTCTCAGTAAATCCCTCATAAACCCACAGATAGCATAAATAATGACCAACAAAGTGATCTACAATATCTACAATAAGGACCTACATTAGGTGCTGTTTCCACGTAGCTGGATATTTTTATATGAGGATATTTTTTTCTCCTGATTGCATTGGTTTTGCATTGGTTTTGGCCTTCCGTTTCCAAATAGCAGATATTTAAAATCCAGGTATAAAAAGCAGGAGAAAAAAATATCCTGTTTAGGGGGCTGAAACGCATTTGTTACAATGGAGGATTTATTTTTATCCACATGTTGCGTTTACACCTCAACAGGAGAAAAAAATACTCTGCTAAAAAAATATCCTGCTACGTAGAAACAGCACCTAAACTAGAAACTAACTAGATATGGTTGAGAAAGAATAGAAATGCTGATATTTGTTTCAAATAAAATAAAATAAAATATTTGGACATTTTGTATTTCAAAAAGTCGAAATATTGTGTACATTTTAAGAGGATATATCTACTGTCAAGTACTGTTTCATCATCATCATCATCATCATCATCATCATCATCATCATCATCATCATCATCATCATCATTATGACCATCGCTCAGTATCAAAGTAGGCTACCCATTACTTTTTACATCACTCTGTACCAAACCACCCAATTTTTTTTCTTTCTTCTTTTCTTTATCTTTTGTGCCTTTATTATTTGGCAGGACAGTGGAGAACAGACAGGAAATGGCTAGGGGGGAGAGAGAGATGGGGAGGGATCAGGAAATTACCCGGGCTGGGAATCAAACCCGGGTAGCCCGCATAGCAGTCCAGTGCCCAGCCGTTACAGACACGGCGGGTCCCAAAATCACCCACTCTTTACTCTCCCATTTATCCCTCACCATCTCCCTGTAATCCACCTGTTTTTTTTTGTTTTTGTTTTTTTTACAAACTTTAATTCACCTGTTCATATTTTCCCACGTGGTGGCGCTGCAGATCCCCCTCCCCCTCTTGCTTTAAATCACCCTACAGTATTTTCACATAGCTACTCTCCCCGTTCATCCCTATAATCTCCATCACCCGTTCTTATTCAAATATTACACAGTGCACCTTTAATTCACCCGTTCTTATTTTCCCACATGGCGCCGGTGCCGATGACCCACTCCCTCTTGCCCTTCTTCAGGCTCTTGAAGAAGGGGTGTCCCATGGCCTCGTTCAGGGTGATGCGCTGGGACACGTCGTACTCCAGCATCCTCTCGATCAGGTCGAACAGCTGCTGATGCTCGGCCCCTCGCGACAACATGTAGTCCTGCAGGGGGAAACAAGAGGACAACATGGAGATGATGATTAGGCTACTGTGTGTGTGTGTGTGTTTGAAGATAGTAGACAGGATCAGGTTTGTATCTGTCGAAAACAATAAAGGTACAGTTTTAACACAACATAAATGTAGACCAATAATTAATTAATTGGTGTACGTAGTGCGAAGGTTTGGGCTTCAGGGGCCCCTTTGCTCTTGGTCCCCTGGGCCTGGGCCTGTTAGGCCTTTGCAGTAATTCGTCCCTAAACAGCATAGTCTCCTCCATTGTAAATGGCTAGTAGAGTAGAGAGTCGAGTGTGATTTATCGATCCCAGGGGAAAATTAAGGTGTCCAGTACTAGCATACGTACATACATAAATACAGAAGACATTACACACAAGACAATACAAACATCCTTACAAATACTATATTAACCAGTTCACTCTTTTATACATACAGCTCTCTCTCTCTCTCTCTCTCACACACACACACACACACACACACACACACACACACACACACACACACACACACACACACACACACACACACACACACACACACACACACACACACACACACACACACACACACACACACACACACACCAAATTATAAAGTGTCCAACAAAGTGTCCAGGAGTGTCTGAAGTCCCTGTGCATCAGACTACAGACCACAGGCTTGAGTACAGTGCAAATACAGTATTGTTTGAGGATGTGAGAGACTTACCCTGAGTGGCTTGCAGTGCTTCCGTACGTATTTTCCCGAAGTGCCCCGGGCATCCCAGTCCAGCCGGAAACGGTTGGTCACGTAACACTTCTTACTGGGGGAGAAAAAGCAGATTTATATGCAGTCCTATCCACATGAAGCTTGCCAGTTGCCGGTTCAATTCCCATCCTCTCCTCTCCCTACATCTCAATCCATATATATTGCTACAGCATGTTTGAACAATGCACCAATCCCACTTGAGGGGTGTGTTTCTCGACAACATCATTTCTAACTAAGTTAGCAACTTACTTGGTTGCAGTGCAGTTTCCCATTGGAAACCTATTAAGTTGCTAACTGGTTAACAACGATGCTTTTGAGAAACAGGGTCCAGAAATGGAATATTGATGTTGTTGTTGTTGTTGATATTATTAATCATCATTATTATTATTATTATTATTATTATTATTATTATTATTATTATTATTAGTAGTAGTAGTAGTACTTGCCTGGTTTTCTGGAAGAGGTGTGTGGGGATGGGGCCGAGCACTCGCTCCATCATAGCTAAGTGCTCTCTGTTACTGTGCGTCTGGAAGACAAAGAATGCAACTGCAACACTGTTGCAAAATGCACACATAATAAAGCACATAACCGCAACACTGTAGCAGTGCTCTTGATGTAATCTTTAATAACAGATCATGGAAACAAATAGTCACTGCAGTCACATGCAGGCAGCATTCTGGTTTCAAACGGAATATTGTCAGTGTAGAGCATTAGAGTAACTTTATTGATCCCCGGTGTGATGACGTAACCATCTGTGGGTGTGTTCTGACTGTCACGGCAACGAGCCTGGCTCTTTGGTGTAGCAGACAGAGCACCAGTTTACTTCCCCAGAAGGTCCGGGTTCGAGACCTGGCTGGGCAGCTCTACTCCCCTTCGCTACAGTCAGTATTCATTTTTTAATCATGTTCTGGAATATCTCATATACACATGTGAAACAGTGTTCTGCAACCGAAATATTCCTGGATCAAGGCCACATTTGGAATGAATAAAAAACGTGACTCGTTCACAAACCGAATACTGCCACCATTCCGTTTAAAATCAGAATATTCCTTGTAACGTTCAGTGTAAACTCAATAGCATCACAGGGAAGGAGGCAAGTCAAATTGAGAAATATAACACCAGCTTCCACTGGTGGAACAGCATACATATGGGCGGGCTAAAAAACAAGTTTTTGGGAAACACTTACCTGGAAAATGGTCAGGCCGAGGTAGTACTCCAGAAGAATACAGCCCAGACTCCAGACGTCACACGCGTGGTTCCATCCTAGCTCTGCAAAGACACGTTTACTTAGTTAGCTGGTTAAGCTTAGTTATTGTCTTTAGTGTTAGTAAATGACATATTGAACATTCAATCTGGGGAGTATGCCAAAAAGGCTAAATAGTAATAGCTATTAGCAGATTGTGTGTGTGTGTGTGTGTGTGTGTGTGTGTGTGTGTGTGTGTGTGTGTGTGTGTGTGTGTGTGTGTGTGTGTGTGTGTGTGTGTGTGCGTGCGTGCGTGTGTGTGTGTGTGTGTGTGTGTGTGTGTGCATGCGTGTGCGTGTGCGTGTGCGTGTGTGCAGTATGTGTAGTGTGTGTGTGACAGTATTTGTAAGAGAGTGTGTAAGACTGTGTGTGTGTGTGTGTGTGTGTGTGTGTGTGTGTGTGTGTGTGTGTGTGTGTGTGTGTGTGTGTGTGTGTGTGTGTGTGTGTGTGTGTGTGTGTGTGTGTGTGTGTGTGTGTGTGTGTGTGTGTGTGTGTGTTTGTTTCTTTGTCTGTCTCCGTACGTTCATTGCCCCATACATGGGCAACATTAGCCATGAGGGGCCCGGTTTGAATTCAGCCGGGGTCATTTCCCAACCCTACCCCATCTCTCTTTGGATTCTTTTTCCAGATGTTTTTCTTGTATTGAGAGTGTGAAGGAGAGGGCTCCTCCCTTCTCATGCTGAGGGGAGATGTTGTAGGGGAAATTGTATGTTTTGAAGTTCAAACTGGTGGTTTTCAATCTCTCTCTCCCTCTCGTTTCCTGTCATCTCTTCCATGGCCTGTCATAGTGAAGGCAAACACCCCCACCCCTCTCCCACAACAAATGTGTGCCCTTTCTGCAACTGTTCACACTGTGGCAGACAGGTGGTGATGTCTTACAAACGGAAACTAATTCAAGCAGGACCACCCACCCACTCACCCATCCAAGACCATATAGACCACATATATAGACATATAGACATGTAGAGTCGACTAGAGGTGTCAAAATTGAAAGTAAAAGTAAATTCACTGTGTAAGTACAACATTAGCACATGGTATTACCTAGCTGTTACGCCATTAAATCCATTGTACCTAATGAGATAGATAGACTGTGTAATTACTGAAAAAACACTAAAAATGAAGAACAGACTACAAGATTTGATCCAACCACTGCAGAGTCAGCTGACAGTTAGACAAGTACACAGGTCTACTGGTTACTCTGATCAGTTACCTATGTTGGAAGAAAACTGTTTCTTTTTTACTTTTGTGTTGTTATGTGTTGATTAAATATACTTCAATCCCAATAATGCATGAGGCTATAGGTTGCCTCAGAGACCATGTTAACAGATGGGGAATTCTTCAGTAAAGTTTCAGCATAAACCCACGTTTACCATGTGTGTCTTTTCATTAATGCACTACACGGCATAACAACTTTTACTTTTCACATCTCTGTAGACGAGTAGTTACCACTCTAACTTATGGAGTGAATTTGCACTGCGGACTTACTGGTGTTGTAACAAGCAACCTGAAGCTGTTTTGAGCTGTAACTGAGAGCCACACGTAGACAGTCCAATGTCATCCATTTACGTAGCTAGTTCTCGACCTTTGTGACCTTCAGCATATGGTAGTGCACATATGCTACCTAAACCTTCCGCGTATGGAGTAGTACGGTATGTGAGAATATTGCTGATGTGTGTGTTTTGTGCCATGCGAACCCTACTGCTGTTGCATAATCATAATCTTGAGATGAAGGTGGCCAAAAAATACACACTGAAATGAATGGGGAATGGTGAATGGGGAAATTGCATCTTCATTGTGACATAGTAAACCGTGCAATGCACACACAGACATGCACGCATGCACATATGCACGCAAAACACACACACACACACACACACACACACACACACACACACACACACACACACACACACACACACACACACACACACACACACACACACACACACACACACACACACACACACACACACACACACACAGTGCTGAGCTGCGAGTTGCTGAGCTGCGAGTTTCTAACCAAAGTGAGCATCTAAGCAGCACATAGCCCCATAATACACATTGTTCCAGCAGAGGAACGCTGTAATAGTCATTGAAAAGATCTCCCATCCCACCTTTAACTACCATAGCACTACTACACTGACATACACACAGGGCCTTTAGTAATGCACTACCACTTAGCCATTGCCATTCTGGTAACAGCAAATTTATCACACTGCTGCTGGATCTCAAATGGCGCACTTGTGCACTTCGGGCACTACGCTTTAGTGTGTAATTAATACGTCATACGCACTGAAACGTGAACACTGAAGTGCACAAGTGCACCCTTTGAGATACAGCATGTGGGCACAATGTACTGGTCAAAGCAACCCTGTCCTTAACAGACATCCTCCTCCATGACTGAGGTACCCTGAGCATCCGCGTCCCGCCGCACTGCTCCCTTGGGGCGCCATTGAGGGCTGCCCGCCTCTTGCATGGCTGAGGCATAAATGCAATTTCTTTGTGTGTGCAGTGTTCACTTGTGTGCTGTGGAGTGCTGTGTCACTACACAGTAATTCCCTCTTCAATAACGACTAACGTCGTTATTGAAGAGGGAACAGCGAGGTGGTCAGTGTGCGGGAGTTTCTTTGAGTTGTTGCTGAGTGACCCATGGGCCATCTCCGACGCACCTGCCAGCTGAGGTATGCGAAAAAAGTCGAAGTTTAACTACACAGTAATTAAAATCACAATTAACAAAATCAGGATATATTTTAAGGACCTCTCGAGGCCCAGCTGCAGTATCACCAAGGCCCACCAGCGGGTCAAGACCCACAGTTTGGAAATGGCTGCTCTAGAGTTTGTATAAGGCGTTGATGCTGTTCATGCATGGCATTTCATCGCCGTGACCCCTGCATACCACTGGCCTAACTCTCGAAGAAAACGTTGTCATGGAGACAGGTTAAAGGGCAAGCCAAAGGTTATGCTAGTGTTTCTCAACGGGGGCGATAAAGCCCCCCACGGGGCATTGGGGAGCTCTAGGGGGTTGTTGAGAAGGATACAACTGATAGAGGGCGGTGCTTAGTTTCCATTAGGGGGCATTACTCCATTTAATTTCCTTCATACTGAGGGGGGTTTTGGCAGGCTAATGATGAGGTCAAGGGGGCGTTAGGAGGCTTAGGATTAGGTTCAGGGGGAGTTTGTTCAAAAAATGTTGAGAACCACTGCTCTACACAAACAACAACAACAGTAAATTCACATAAACAGCAATGATTGAATGACAACAGTAGTCAATGGATGTTGAGCAACAAGAAAATGACTGTAAACAACAATAAATTTGTGTGGTGCTTAGTGAAAGGGAAGTCACAGGAATGCTTTGTAGCACTGCGAAAATGAAACGTGTCTGCTGAATTGAAGGTTAAAGGTGGCCTTCCTCCTCAAAACAGTTTTACTGTCTGCTGTTTTTGAAATACGATACGTTACATCACTTGAGAAACCGTTAACGAGTTGCTGTTTTTGAAATACGACACAACACATCGGTCCAAGTTACACGTCCTTCCTGCACGTCCGGCGGAATTGAAAACTGGTCTCCGGCGGGGCAGTACAGTGCCTTAGCCCTTTCAACCACAGATTAGGCCTAAAGGGGTTTTTTTACTTCTTAATGCACACCGTACCTCCAGTGACACGCTGTAATAGTAGTCATTGAAAAGTTAAGTACCATAATACTACAATACTTTGACAAAACATAGGGCCTTTAGTAATACCCTACAACTTGGTCATTGCCAACAGCAAATTTATAGCACCGCGTCTTAACAGGTTAAAAAGCAAAAAAAATATGCAGTACACTAGCCAGGCTACACCCAGTGACGCAACACCTTCTGCGTTGCTTCTAGTCAGGCCAAGAGAAATACAAATACTGTTTCTGAGCTTGGAAGAAATCGGGAACTCGACCCACTTTGTCTGGAAGCAATCAACTTTGAGCAGCTCCAACGGCCCTGAGTAGAGTCGGTTCAAGGCAGTGATGTGGTTTAAGCAGAGACGTTCTATTGGGACTAAGTAAATGTTTGATATGAACTTCGGCAGAACCTTTCCTGGCCTCGACCAGTAGCAAGCCAAGGGAGCCAGTTAATCAGGGGTTAATCAGGTCGTTTGGGAAACATTATTCGTTATCTTCTTGGTCAGACCAACATCTCGGTACGAGATTTGAAAGTCGATGATAATCAGGCAAGCAGTACACAGTATTTGACAAATATGCAGCACAGAGTATTTATTTACCTAGGATGACTTCTGGGGCGCGGTAATGCCGGGTGGAGACGATGGAGGCGTGGTACTCGTGGTCAAACGTGGCGTTGCCAAAGTCGACTAGCCTGACCTCTGGAAACGCCGGTGTCTGCTCTGCTGTTTTCTGTGATAAAAAAAGACCATGTGAATCTCAAAGTAGCCTCTTTGGCCGGATGGAGAGTACAGAGTACATGCAATACTATGACATAACAAAGGGCCTATTGTAATGCACGATGACTTGGTCATTGCCATTCTGGTAACAGCAAATTTATAATGCCGTGTCTTAACAAGTTAATGCTGTACATAAACTCCGCCGGTGGAGAATGGGCATCTTACCTTTTTTGAAAAGTACAGAGAGGCGTAGTCTGAATCCACAAAGAGGATGTTCTCTGGCTTCAGGTCCGTATGAGTCAACTTGTTCCTGTGTAAAACTACAGAGGACACCCAAACACAAAGATTTGGAATTTACAAAGCAAGCAAATACTGCGTGCGTGCGTGCGTGCGTGCGTGCGTGCGTAAGATGTGAATGAACTTGTAAACTTGTAAGTTGCTTTGGATAAAATCATCTGCCAAATATAATGAAATCTACTCTTAGCTTAGTTATTCGTGGGGTATTAGCTACAGTCCCTGGAACAGTATGGAGATAACTGCCTTGCTCAAGGGTACCTCAGTCATGGAGTGACGTAGCAAGTGGTAAGGTAGGATTCAATCGGTGAAGCGTGAGTCAAACGGCAACCTTTGGGCTGAAGTCTGACGCCCTAACCGCTTACCCATGACTGCCCCCCTGCTCTACGTGGTTTTGTATTAATGGGTATGAACTTACACCTGACAGATTTGATGATCTGGTAGGCCATGTGGCGTATGCTGTCGACAGAGAAGGGCTTGAAGTGATTCTTCTGCAGCAGGTCGTATGTGCTTAACCCCAGCAGCTCAAACACGATGCAGATGTGGCCGTCATAGTTGAACCAGTCCAGCATCCGTACACAGGATCTGGGGGAAATGAGGACATGAAAAAAGACAGAGGCAGGACATGAGTGTACATGAGTGTAACACAGACATATAATAATAATAAAAAACTAATAATAATGATACACAAATTTTATGACACTCAAAGGTGCTTTACAGGTGATAGACATCCTCAAACAGGCACTGGGGGATACAAACAAATAAAAAAAGACAGAGGCAGGACATGAGTGTACCAACACAGACAACTACGCTCATAATATGCACCACCAGGGCCAGATTAATGCACAGGCTAGATTAGATATGGCTGCAGCCTACGGATCCGGTATTGATCGCTTAGTCTACCATGTCAGGTAGACAGTTTTGCATTTTATTCATACTCCTGTTGGGTTGGACTTACGACACTCTCTATGTAATTTTGTTATGAAATCTGCCTTCCGTGGGGGCCTACAGCAACCCACATCCAAGGGGCCCCGGTACTTCTTAATCCGGCCCTGTGCACCACTCCACCAGTGGAGCATTGCAATTGTCTGTGAAAATACTTTACTACCATAGCGGTACACTGTTGAGTCTTTAAATAGTAATACATTACGACTTGGCTGTTGCCGTTGTTCTGGTAACAGCAAATGGATTGCAGTGTCCAGTCCTTCTAGAATTTTAAGCGGACATTCTACAGCTCCAATAGAACACTATGTTAAAAAAATCTCATGCATATTGTGAGATCATATTTGCCAGGTGTACTAAACTTTGTATTAGTTTACGCTGCTACTAAGTATTGTACCCGAAACACAATTTCGTTGCCTTTTTGACAATTGACAATGACAATAAACTCTTGATTGATTGATTGATTGGTTACACGTATGCAGATATTTTTAAATGCAGATATTTTTTCATCCGTTACCATGTAAACGCAATATGCGGACAAAAATAAAAACTCATTGTGACAGGTGTTTTAAAAGCAGAGTTTTGAAATGCACATTCTAAAACTCAAAAAAATAACTACTTGCGTGTAAACAGTGATGACTCAAAATCCTGCTAACTTTCTAATCTCATGTATCCTAGAAAGATTAACATACTCTAACTAGAAAAGCACCCAGAAACCTCTCACACCTCCACCAAGGCAGATCAAATTCCCACAAGCTTCCTCTGCAAAAATGTTTGACCATATACACAGTAGATCTCAAAAAACGTAGGACTGATTTGGTAAGTAGGCCAAAAGAAGACTGCCAAAAAGAAAAAAAAGAAAAAATCAGGGCGTCACCACTTGCTTCTATAACGTGGATGGTGAGGGAAGATGTTGAGGGGCTTTTTATAATCTGGGTGTCAATGTCTGACAAGAAAAACACATCTGCTCTCTATTTCCCCTGCCGTGTATTTAAAAGCATGCCACATATAGCTGGAAACATCCCGTGCACTGGCACACACCATGTACTGTAGAGGGTGGGAGGGGGGAGGCTGTTTGGAGGGGGGGGGGTGATGTGCAGGGCCGTTTCAAGGTATTTAGGTGCCCTAGGAAAAGAGGGACTTGAAAAAATGCAGGGCTTTTTTTGCCTTTATTTATGACAGGACAGTGGAGGGGAGACAGGAAATGAGTGGGGAGGGAGAGGCGGGGAAGGATTGGCAAATGACCCGAGCCGGATTCAAACCCGCGTCGCCGGCGTAGTATCCCAGTGCCCTACCATTAGGCCACGGCAGAGCCAACTGTTGCACTTTTTAGTCAATGAATTTATGGAGGTGTTGCTGCCACACACTCAAATGACAACAATTTGTCATTGCTGTCATTGAAATACAAGTACAGAAAGGGTCATTAACCTTTCATCTAGGGGGGCTGGGCACTTTCCTAGTTTGCTTGCTTGGTTGCACAAGACCTGGGGATGGAGGGGGCGGGGGGTGTAGTCTAATTAATTGTGGTCTGTCCGCATGGTCTACATGTACTCAGTGGCGGAACAATTGCACACAGGGCCCCAGGGCAAGACACTTATAGGGCCCCCTATACAGCTTGCCAAGCTCACAATAGGGCCCCCACCACCTTCCCAGGGGCAAGTGCCCTGCTCGCCCTCCCTATAGATCCGCCCCTGCATGTATTGCATGATCTTCAGCGGTTGTCTTTACTCTCCTTATGAATCACCAGGGGGATTTTCATCTGTCATTCAGAGGGCCATATGCTTGGCAGCTGGCTATAGACAGAGCGCCCGTGCAGTCGGAACAGTACAGAACAGTACAGTACAGTACAGTACAGTACAGTACAATGTAATCAGAGGTTACGTAAGAGTTAACCCCTTGGTGGCCGTTCTAAATGGATGCACTGACTAGCCCTAAACTTAGCACACTCATTCTCTCACTGACACTGGGCTTACACTATTAGCTTACAGGAGCGCTAAGTAACTTTTTTTGGAAGTCAATTAACACGTTATCCGATACTTAAGTGAGTCATCAGTACTGCCCTATACAAAGGCAAAGTGCAGTAACTATGCCAACATTGAAAGTGAGAAAAAGACCTTCAAAGTATTGGTATCAGGTTGGATATTGTAGTTACTACAAGTTTGACATAGCAATATCTCTATCTAATTTCTAAAACGGGACACATTTGGACCAAGGTTTTGTCACAACATAAAGGAGGTGTTATGAAGGGCATTTCCAAAATACATAGTCACTGCACTGTCTGTGGCAGCATTGTCCATGGGATAAAAAGCACAAAGCCCATAGATGACGCCACATACAAAGTCTTGCCGGTCGAGAGAAAAACAGGATTGCCTTACAAGCCATGACAAAAAAAATCTGACTTCACATACATGATTACATTAGTATAGACTGCTGGCACTCTGGGATGAAAGATATTCAAGGTCTGAAGAGATAGTATAGTGTTTCAGACAGACATATTTATATAGGCTGAATCCCATTTCACCCCTTAGCCCTTCGCCTTTCCCCTTCCCCTCTGTTTTGCGCGTTCACGTGTAGGGGTAGTGCTGTCGCAATTCATGTTAAGACAGAGGGGAAGGGGTGAAGGGAAGGGCCTTCTACCCCTTCAAACGGTGTTTTTCCGACGGCACAAAAATAGAATCTTAGCAAGCTTATTTTTCTAGTTTCAAGCAAAAACATCTTATCAATCTTATTTTAAGTCTCGATCACATGAGATCTGCTCTACCAACCTGAAGTCCCATAATGCTAACAGTTCCTCCAGTCAAACGCTATAATAGTCATTGAAAAGAGTTTACTACCATAACATACTGCCTTACAAAGGTAAATTACAGTAACTACGCCAACATTGAAACAGAGAAAAATGTCTTCAAAAACTTGGTATTAGGTTGGATATTACAGTTAGTTAATAAGATAGTTAATAGTGACTTCTGATACTCCTGGACAATTTATCCTTACTATGCACAGTGACTTCTGACGCTCCTGGACACTTTGTCTTGGGCTGCTATGTGACACGACATGACGGGTGACATGACACCACCGACATCATGTGACACTGTGGACACTTGGTGACACTGTGGATAATTTGGTGTGTGTGTGTGTGTGTGTGTGTGTGTGTGTGTGTGTGTGTGTGTGTGTGTGTGTGTGTGTGTGTGTGTGTGTGTGTGTGTGTGTGTGTGTGTGTGTGTGTGTGTGTGTGTGAGAGAGAGAGATAGAGCGAGAGAGAGAGAGAGAGAGAGAGAGAGAGAGAGAGAGAGAGAGAGAGAGGGGGGGGGGGCTGTATGTATGAAAGAGTGAGCTATAAATGGTTATTATATGTGTGAGGATGCGTGTAATGTATAGTGTGTTATGTCTTCTGTATTTATGTAGGCCCATGTATGTATGCTACTGACACCTTAATTTACACCTGGGATCAATAAATGATACTCTACTCCACTCTACCACTACTCTACAAAGTTGACATGATATTTGTAAAACGGGAAATGTTTGGACTACGAGGCTTCGTCACACAAGGAGGTGACACCATTTTCAAATTGTAACTCAATTTTAAGAAAATGTGTAGTTACTAGCCACTATGACATTACAGAGTGTTTTTAGTGATGGATTACATCTAGGTCCTAACAGACAATTTCTAAAAAGAGGGGCCATGTCTTCGCGGGTTAAAGAATTCCACCCACTTTACATTGCTCTCTTATCTACTGTGACCTATTGACAATTGCATTACGCAAGCACAGGGGCAGGCACGCTGGAATAAGGGGCATAAAGTATACCCCCGCAGCCCGCGAGAGGCAGGGGGCCCATGTGAGGCGGGGGGCCCACATGGGCCCTTGACTTGAAGAAACGGGCCCCCTCCACATGATATTAGGCCCTCTTTTATCGTTCGGGGGCCCATTTTTGGTAGCTTGCAGGGGGGCCTGAAGTACTTGTGTTACGCCAGTGGCTGGAACAATGTGGGGCCAGATTATTTTGCTCAAGAGGATGGAGTGAGTCACAGGATGGAGTCACATGGATGAAGTCACAGGAGACAGTAGGTTACAGTACACTGCGTTCCAAATTATTATGCAAATGGTATTTTTCGGCCCTGTCCTGACCTAACGGTAGGGCACTGGGTTAGTACACTGGCGACCAGGGTTTGATTCCGGTCATTTGTCAATCCTTCCCCGCCTCTCTCTCCCCACTCATTTCCTGTCTTTCCTCCAATGCCCTGTCAGAAGTAAAGGCAAAAAAGCTCGAATTTTTTAAAAGGTTTTTTTTGCTGATTTTCCTAAATACACACAGAGACGGTCATTTCATTTTCCTTCTATGACTTGTGCATATGAAGAAAGTGACAATAAAACCTGATCTGACATGACTTGACATATTTTAGAAGTCATCAGAGTCATTAGAGTACAAGTCAATTGTTTTTGAATGAATCTTGCAGTACTAACGTAGGCTATGGTTTACTCCCTAACCATCCTAATGTAGCAGTCGGTCGCGTGGCTATGCGTGTCTCTGATCCCAAAACACAAAGTGAATCCGCCACCAAACACCCCTCCCCCCAACACACACACACACACACACACACACACACACACACACACACACACACACACACACACACACACACACTCACACACACACACACACACACACAATTTTTGAAAAATGTTCAGACATATATAGACTTCAGGCTATAGACGTGCATACAGTACATGCATCCATGCATACAAGCGCACACACACAAACACACACACACACAGACACACAAGTACACACACGCGTATGCACGCACACACACACACAGACACACACTCACACACACACACACACACACACACACACACACACACACACACACACACATAAGAACGCACACACACACACACACACACACACACACACACACACACACACACACACACACACACACACACACACACACACACACACACACACACACACACACACACACACACACACACACACACACACACACACACACTTACAATTGATTGTCGATGTCGACAGAATTCATCTTCTTCAGTATGTTTACCTCAGATAGCGCAACGTCGCGATACACGTCTATGTTTTTGACAATCTTCATTGCCACATGTGCTTGGTCACTTTAAAAAAAAAAGAAACAAACAGATTAGATTTACAAGCAGTGCATGAAGTGGCATTACAACCAAAGTGTCAACACTGGGTGGATTCCAATGCTTCTGTGAATGTGTGAACACATGAACCAATGAGGGAGCAGCAGTGAATGATTTGGACAATGTCAGTGGCGGCACATATTCAGGGAGTTTCAAGGTATTAAGGCTCTTTTCCACTGCCATTTGCCTGGTAGGACTAAAGCTCGACACAGCGCAACTAGGTCGCCACTTTTTTTTTTACCAAATATGACACATTCCTTTAAAATACTGTATTAAAATCTGTCACTTACTTGTTTGAATGATCAATGCACTCCACCACCTTGCCGAAGGCCCCTTCTCCTAATGTACCCCTGATTTCATCTGCAAAAAAAATCAATTGCAATTTACAGATTGGAAGATTGTTACACACACACACACACACACACACACACACACACACACACACACACACACACACACACACACACACACACACACACACACACACACACACACACACACACACACACACACACACACACACACAATCAGTACAACTATGGAAATAATCACGAATATTAAATCAGAAAATGATACAAAAGCCCCATTTTGATAGGCCCTATCTGACATTAAGCGATTGAATAGTCCAAGGTAACATTAATTCTGGCATTTGCAAAGCTAATGCATATGATATGTGCCTTGAATTCTGATAGATGAAATCACCTTTCACCTTAGAACATTCATTTGAAAGCATATTTGAGGCTTTTACTATCTATGCCTGTGAAATCGGGCACCGATGAAAATCAAACATTACATGAAAAGGTGTGAACAGTTGTCAGCTATTAAATTTACTTTGGAGCTCAGTTCTGAGCAGATTTCATTTTCGATGTGGAAAAATACATTGTGCAATACAATGCAATACCCAATACAAAAACGTCAATTACTCAAAATGTCCCAAAATGTATATACAGTAAGTCATTTTGCAATGACGTTCTTTGTTTATAACAAAAAAATGAAATAATTGCACAATGTAGCAACATGTCACATAGGTAACAGGTAACTCTGAGGCTGGGCCTGGCTTATCGCAAGGCTAGTGGGAGGATCTGATTGGCCATTCCAACCAGAAAGTCTGTTTTCCTGATGTAAAATCGACAGTTGAAAAACATTGTTTAATGGAATAGAACAGAACCTTCAAGTTCATTCAAATGTAGCCCTATACCGTATGGTCACTGGGCCTAATACGTAGACAGCATGGGTCATGGGACTAGCACTTTACAGCTACTCCACTATCTGGCCTTCCTTAGTTTACTTTGTTTGCACTGTGCTACTACAAGTCTGTACATCCCATGCACTTTAAATATTCCATTGCACTTGTCAATGTCTCCAATGTGTTTGTATGTCATTCCTTGTTCATTTATTTATGTACTGTTTCTTTCATACCCCCCCTAGGTTTTGTCCTTAGTTGTATTGTTGTATGTGTGAGCACACCAAATAACCTTCCTATCAACTGTATTGTATACTGTTGACATCTCTAAATAAAACTTGAACCTTGAAATAAAACTTGAAACTTGAACCTTGTATTAGGTTTGCCCAGCTACATACGTGGGGTCATAATTTCCGATGCGGCGTTTCTGATTGCCTTCGCCGCACACTCAGAGGTGAGCTCTGATTGCATTTGCTGCATACTAGGGTGTAGGCGCTATGATTTACCCCCCTGAGTACAGAGTGTGGCGATTCTTTTCGCAGCACGCTAGCCAGCAGGGACAGGTAACTGCACGGGCCTACCGGGCCCAGGCCCAGGGCCCAGGGGCCCAAGAGTCAAGGGGGGTCCTGAAAACCAAGCCTCTAGATTTCTGTCCTCATATTGCGTTAAAATCCACACTCTCAATCCAATGAATCTTCAATTTTTCACATGGGATAACCCCCTAAACCCCCAGCAGCAACGTAGACTCTCATGTCTAGCCTAGAATGTCATGAATTGTTTTGTAAACTAGTAACACCCATTGACGAGAGGGAGAGGGGCACTTTCTTGTTGTCAGGCCCCGAAGGGCCCCATGGAATCACACTCTGTCCCTGCATGCAAGACACTTAATATGAAATGGGCGATGCGGGTGAAACCCGCCGTGCTGCACGACTACACGTGGTCAATGTACGTCAGAACGAGTCTAAATAACCAGAGAAGCTGAAATGTAGGAGCTGCACGTGACATGCTCCGAGGGACACGTTAAGGAAGTCTAGACCGCCGTTCTCCTGGCCAGGACGACAAAAATTGCTTTTTGGGAAGGTGCTGTTCATTCGACCTGGCCAGAGCCTCCCGTAGTTGAGCTCCACGTTATGAACAGTGGCGAAACAATTGCACACAGGCCCCCAGGGCAAAACACTCACAGTGGCCCTCATTCAGCCTGCCAAGGTTGTAATAGGGCCCCCTTCATCAGTACAGGAGGGCCCTTGCCCAAGGGGCAAATGCCCTGCTTGCTCCGCCTATATCTCCATCCATCCCGGGTAATAAAGCTACCTGGTACCAGTGAACTCAAGAGCAAGGCAATAAAATTGTTATTTGGGAGGGTGCTGTGAATTTGACCTGACTCGTGGCGCCCATACATGCACAGTACACTGCGCTATCTACTATAGTGTTTCTCAACGGGGGCGTTGGGGAGCCCTAGGGGGGTGTTGAGAAGGATGCAGTTGAGAGGGGACGGTGCTTAGTTGTCATTTGGGGCATTAGTCCATTTTTTCAGTATTAAGGGGGGGCTTTGGCAGGCTTATGGCAAGGTCAAGGGGGGCGTTGGGAGGCTTAAGATGAGGTCCAGGAAGCGATGGTTCCAAAAAGGTTGAGAACCACTGATCTAGTACATCAGATCCATTGGGGGAAAGAAGGCTGATGGTAGGTCGCATACAGTTATGGGGTGGGGGTGGAAGCGCTCAGTTTTGCCCAGGTTAGGGTTAGGGGTAGGGCTAGGGCAGGTTGCCCAATCCCTTTGTAACCACAGTAGGCCTAGCGAGGGTGTGTGTAGGTCTTGCACCTGCTGTGAAGTGTGTGTGTGTGTGTGTGTGTGTGTGTGTGTGTGTGTGTGTGTGTGTGTGTGTGTGTGTGTGTGTGTGTGTTTGCGTAGGAAGGCCTGTGTAGTGTGTGTGTGTGTGTGTGTGTGTGTGTGTGTGTGTGTGTGTGTGTGTGTGTGTGTGTGTGTTTGTGTAGTGTGTGTGTGTGTGTGTGTGTGTGTGTGTGTGTGTGTGTGTGTGTGTGTGTGTGTGTGTGTGTGTGTGTGTGTGTGTGTGTGTGTGTGTGTGTGTGTGTCTAAGCGCACAGTATATGGGCATAAGAAGAGTCAGGGTTCAGAGTGAGGGTTAAGTTTTGCCTGCCTGGTCCCTTTGAGGCTTGGTACAAAGCTTGTACCTCAGACCCACTGGGTAGGGGGGGGTACGGAATGTGTGCGGTTAGGGGTGGGGTTAGAAGGGCTCAGTTTTGGGGAATGCAAGCACACAGTGTGAGGGGATAAGGGTGAGGGTGGGAGGTGTTAAGTTCTGCCTGTCTACCACCCCAGTGGGCCTAGTTAGGGGGGTTTAACTGGATATAATGTACAAACACTACGTACACACGGCCTGGTTTATGCTCCGAAACAAATGTGTCAATACGACAATGAGTCACTTCGTTGTTCCAAACTACCGCGGTTGCTAGTGCGATAAAAAATGCACAGGACATTTATTAAATGTTTCATTTTCATTGTCGTTGAGTCTGTGTAGCTACTAAACAACAGACACATGTAGTTTACTCCTTGTATCGAAGGAAACAGGTTGTGGGGGGAGCTGGAAGGATTCAGTTTTGCCTGCCCGGTTCTTTTGAATCCCTAGTTTGCCTAGTAGGCCCCTTCATGATGTTGGATAGCCCTGCATCCTGGCAGCTCGATCATGGCAAAACTCTATATCACAATCATTTCAGTCCATATTGATATCATGATTTAAAAAACGGATTTTTTAAAAGAAGAAACAACTTATGCTAAACAGTTCCTCCCACAAATCTTCCCACCCTTCAGTAGCGTGATTGTAGAGTCCTAGAGAAACACAGAGTGGTGCTCTGCATGGGCATTGTCTAACCCAAGTCTGCTCTGCACTTGCAATGGTTCAAGTAGAGGGGAATGTATTGTGCGAAACACAAATGACAAAAAAATGTTTCAACTCGATTTTATGAGATTTATGAGGTTGTTTGACAGCAATATTGTTATTGCGATATATATATTCAATATACTGCACATCCCTACTGCATCCCAACATGACCTTGGTCTGACCTCTATATACACATGCTGAAAAGAAGGGGGGGGGTCCTTCCTATTTGAATCCCAGTCCCAGCGACACTACCAGGGGGTTGGGTTAAGAAAGTTGCTGGGTGATAGCTGGGAGCTGCTGGCAGATTTGACCGAGCCTGGGAGACAGCTGAAGGGGCCTGCCCGCTCAATACATAAAAGGGAACCTATCCTGGGTCACACGCATTACATTTGCAAGTGGTCTAGCAGTATGACGGCGCAGTTCACTCCGAGGGCTCTTCAGCACCACACATGTGGACAGCGATCCTTAAGAGCGACGCTACGAATGATCTTAGAGGCTGTGCGCTCGCGTTCATGGACGATGGTCTTTGGGAAACAGGCGTAGAAAATCTAAGAATGTTCGTAGAATCAATCGTTAACGACACATTTAAGGCTGAGAACCATCGTTATCGGAAGACACACCCCTGAGTGTTATAACCAGAGATTCTTTAAGTATATAGAGATATGCCATTGTAATAGGTTGCTATGGGCACCTAACATGACCAGGTTCCGGTCTGCCTAAAGGGGCGTGTCATAATACTCCTAGCATTGAATAGAACAGTCCTTAGGTCTGCCTAGGTCTGCCTAAAGGGGGATTCCCCCCCCCTTGCAATAATAAAACCCGGAAACAATGGGCCAATGGAACCTCTCTCTCTCTACTCTCTCTGTGCAACAGTGTCATAATAGTGTCATAACGCAGTCATGCATGTGTCATAAACATGATTTCAATGTCATTCAGTGAAATTTGGTTACGGTTAAGACAGCCCTAACTAAAACAGTGTGAACTTTTCATGACCCTAAAACGTGACTGTGTAATTACACTGTTTTGACACTATTATGTCACGTGTATGGCGCCGGTGTCAAGTAAAGTGTTGTCAAAGATTCTCTAGGAACTGCCATTTAACACGGTGCTACCGCTGGACAGTTCTCAGCTTTGGCACCAACAGACAGGACTTCCCTTTATAAGCTTGCCCAAAGCAGTGTTAAGCTTGTATTGCCATTGGCATGGCAACCGCTATAGCAACAACAGAAGCACAGCAGCAGATGCCTCGCGTCCCATCTGGCCAGGCCAAAGGGCGCTGACAGCTTTGGTTGGGCCCGGGACATAGGCATTTGAAGGTCCCCCCCACCCTCACTCAATAGTACATACTTTGTAATGCAGTGGTTCTCAACCTTTTTTGAACAAACTTCCCCTGGACCTAATCCTAAGCCTCCTAACGCCCCCTTGACCTCATCATAAGCCTGCCAACACCCCCCTCAGTATTTAGGAAATTAAATGGACTAATGCCCCTAATTACAAATAAGCACCGCCCCCTCACAACTGTATCATTCTCAACGCCCCCCTAGGGCTCCCCAACACCCCCTTGGAGCTGTCGCCCCCATTGAGAAACACTAGTGTAATGTAATGTGGAGCAGAGTTGTTTAAAGTAGAAGTACTCTTACAGAGAGTTGTCATTACAACACTGGTGGTATTACATATTACATTACAGAAGTTGAAACCATGTAATATCATACCACCAGTGTGCAGTACAAATTTCATTTGTACTCTCTAACCTCTACTTTACACAACTCTGAGGGGGACCCAATTCTGTCCCTCACCTCCCCCCTCACCAACCAGGGCCCATGAGAACGGACCCATTTGTCCACATCTGTTGCTGGGCCTGTGCGTATAGAGGCTACATGAGAGATGCGATTTCTGTCATCATGGTCAGTGGTAGAGCGGTCACGGCGCTTGCGAGTGCGAGTGATGAATGCCTTTATTAGCATATAAAGTTGCGCCGCCGCCGCTAGTATCGAGTCTCAACATGGGCGCGAAGACACATTTCGGTGCCAGTTGCGTTGAGTTGCGTGCGGGTTGTGCTGTCTAACACAGATTTAGCCTCACTTGACCGATCGCCAAAAAAACTTTCCAAAGACAAGGTCAAAATGGGGCCATCGAAAAATCATGCATTGGTAAAACAAAAAACGTGCATGTGCGTGCGTCTGCGTGTATGTGTTAATATGTAGGCCTATGTGTTTTTATACAGTTGAGGACGATATTATTAGCCCCCCTCCTGAAATTTGACATTTCTCTTGATTTCTCAGTAAGAATGACCATTATTAACCGTTTCTGTTATTCTGGAAACAAATACACTGATGGAGATGATGTTCAATGAGTTGAATTTGGATTTTTCTATTGTTACGATGAGTTTAAACAAAAAAGGGCAAAAATGGCAAGGACAAAATTATTAGCCCCCTGATCATTAATAGTCAATATGGCGCCATTTATGAACCAAAACTGACAACAGGCTCTGATAAGTTGCTACCTAGGTTGGCACATGACCCACTAGGGATTTTGGCCCATTTCTTCACTGCAAAGTGTTCTAGCTGGTCCAAATCACATGGATGCTGAGCATAGACATTAACCACATACTCTCAGTGTGATTGAGGACTGGACTATGAGCGGGTGATTCCAATATCATGGTTTTAGTGTCCTTGAAGAACCTCTGAACTAATCTAAATGTATGCTTTGGGTTACAATGTTGTTGGAAGACCCAGCAATCCAGATTCAGACCCAGACTCCCTGTGTCTGAGGCTGAATAACAGACTAAACTTGATGCCCTTCCACTATGTGTAACTGTGGAAACTGCTTAGCCTCATTAGACCAAAGAAGCATTGGACACCTGCCTAGATGATTGTTATTGACCTGGCCTCACCTGGAGGTTTCCCCCCCCCCCAAGAAAGACAGTTGTTAGGGCTTGTCATCATATTGGGCTTTGGGGGCATCATCACAGAAGAACCCCTTTACTAAAGGCAGTGCATATCAGAGTGTTATTGAGCTTTGCCTGTGAACATTTGAAAGTAAAAAAATGAGTTTTGAAAGTCTCTGCTTTCATCTGATGAGATTCAATTGCACCTGCTTTGATGCAGGAATTCTGCAAAAATATGCTCATAGCGGGAGCTAAGATCTTCACTGGATCTTTCAATAAGATAATAACCCAAAACTTGCATCCAAAATAGTTCAAATGTTCTTCAAGGATACTAAAACCATGGTCATGGAGTGGTTCAGACCTCAATCCTTCAGATAGTATTTGAAGAGTGTTGAAAATGAATGTCCATCCTCAACATCCATGCAATTTGGACCAGCTTAACTATTTGCAATGAAAAAAATGGGCCAAAATCCCTGGTAGGACATGTGCCAACATAGTTAACAACTAATCAAAGTGCCTGGTGTCAATTTTTGTTCATAAATGGCACTGTATTGACTATTAATGATAAGGGGGCTAATAATTTTGTCCTTGCCATTTCTACACTTTTTTGTTTAAACTCATTGTGAAAATGGAAAAGTCCAAATTTAACTTATTGGACACTATCTCCATGGTGTATTTGTTTCCAGAATAACAGGAACGGTTAATAATGGTCATTCTTCATGAGAAATCAAGAAATATGTCTAATTTCAGGAGGGGGGCTAATAATATCGTCCTCAACTGTATGTGTGTGTGTGTCTGTGTTCTTTGGTGTGTGTGTGTGTGTGTGTGTGTGTGTGTGTGTGTGTGTGTGTGTGTGTGTGTGTGTGTGTGTGTGTGTGTGTGTGTGTTACTATGTATGTGTTTATACTAGTGTTTATACAAAGTATATGTGTGTGTGTGTGTGTGTGTATGTGTGTGTGTGTGTGTGTGTGCGCGTGTGTGTCTGTGTGTGTGTGTGTGTGTGTGTGTGGCTGTGTGTGTGTGTGTCTGTGTAGTGTGTGAGTGGTTAATATGTGTGTGTGTGTGGTGTGTGTGTGTGTGTGTGTGTAGCATGTGTGTGTGGTATGTGTGTGTGTGTGTGTGGTATGTATGTGTGTGTGTGTGTGCGTGTCTGTGTAGCATGTGTATACTGTGTCTGTGTGTGTGAGGTATGTGTGGTGTGTGTGTGTGTGTGTGTGTGTGTGTGTGTGTGTGTGTGTGTGTGTGTGTGTGTGTGTGTGTGTGTGTGTGTGTGTGTGTGTGTGTGTGTGTGTGTGTGTGTGTGTGTGTTGCGTACATCTTCCTACGAGCACGTCTCCATTCTGGTAGACCAGGTGACCCTCCTCATCATCCGCACTGCTGCCGTTCTCTCCCGTCCTCTGAAGCGTCTGAAACGTTTTCAGTCAATCGATCAATCAAAATGTATTTATTTATATTGCAGAATCTCACAACTGAACAGATGACTCATAGTGGTTTCAAGTACACATTCACACACAGTGTTGCCAGATTGGGCTGCTTGGGATGGCCGTCTGCGGGTAAAAACGGGAAAATCGCCCATTTGGCTTTTTTCTGCTGCCCATAGAAATCAATGCAATTTGTTGAAATTGGGCGGAATTTAGCGCTTCTTGGCGGTTTTTGATCGCCGTTTGGGTGGGATTTGATCAAACACATCTGGCAACACTGTTCGCACACCAACTCTGGAGGCTGCCGTGACGCCGGCAGTTGTCCTGAGTTCACGTGAGAAAGTGCTCTCACATGCACGCACATTCACACACACACACACACACACACAGTGCTGGCGTTCTCTCCCATGCATCCTCTCTGACATGTCTGACACCTTGTCAACACAAGGAGGACAGGCATTCATTCATCCATTGTTAGAAAGACTGTTTGGTCATGACTGGATTGGCCACATGACACACAGGGCATTAAGTCCGATGGACGGTTGAAGAATTTGGCCTGGCCTTCCCCGTTATGTAATAGTACCAGTCCTCATGCATGTATGATGAGAAAATGCTTGTGAAATTCGATCGCTTTACATACCGTATTCAGATTTGTATAAACTGCTGGCATTCTGTGATGTGTTCTCACAGCGAGCTTATTCAAACAGCATTTTTTCATGACAGTGTAGATTTTGAGACAGGCATGCCATGGGCACCGCACAAAACGACATGATACTACCTTGTGCTCCTTTAAAGGAACAGTCCACCCTTTTTTGATTTTCACGTAGGCCTATTTGTTGTATTTCCCAGCATTATTAATGAATGTGCATATAATTGTTGTCTATGTGTTTCCATTGCATAGTTTAACAGTATAGCCAAATTAAGCGTAGCAATGCAAGTCTATGGGGGAAAACAAAACATCATCAAATGTACTTATAAAGTACTTTAAAATTAAAATTAAAAATTCACCGAAACTGCTATTTAATCCTGTCCTGTGATCCCCCATTCACTTCCAGTGATTATGCTAAGCTATGCTAATAATTCTGATCCAATAAATCTAATTATTGAAAAAACTGAGAAGAAAATGATATGCACATTCATGAATAATGCTGGGAAATACTGCAAATATGTAAAATCAAAAAATGGTGGACTGTTCCTTTAATAAAGCATTTTGGCTGTTAAGGTAAAAAAAAAAAATTTAAAAAAAAATCTCATATTAGATGGCAAAATGTTTGTAAAAAGCCTTCGTTGTCTCTCTTGATGCCTGGTGGACCGGTCTTGGCTAAAAATGCCCAGCCTGATTTTTCATCCCAGTCCAGCCCTGTGTTGGGGTGGCAGAACACAATGCACCCACACCCACCTGCTGATTTACAACATTGGTGTGTGCAAGTCGTTGTGACATTACGTAATGTAGTGATTGAATAGGCTACAGTGTGCAAACACTCACGGGTTATTTGTCAGGTGGAATTTTAAAGGGTTTCTTGGTAGTATTAAAAGTTTAATGGCTCACTGTCCCGAGTCAGCCGATGCTAATTTGAGTCATTAGTAAGTGAACGATGACTCGCGCGGCCACTTCCACGGTCCGCTGTCAGAATACCCCAAATGCAACTTTTGACAGAGCGACCCGGTGGAGTGTCATGGGAAACACTTCTCACAAGAAAAATGGCTTTACAGAGCGTAATCAGATTTGTATCAACTGCTAGCATTCCCTGATGAAAAACATTCTCACAGCGAGTTTATTTAAACAGCATTTTTTCGTGACTGTAGATTTTGAGACAGGCATGCCACAGGCACCGTGCAAACAACGTCATCCTACATTGTGCCCCTTTAAAAAGCTAACTTGAAAATATATTATAGCACACCCACATTTCTACTTCTCACCTGCTGAAACTAACTTGAGTGGTATGGCAAGCTTATCTAAATAATCCACAAAACTGAGGGAAACAAGATCCTCGGTCCAGAAGCTGCATGATTTATAAAAGTCAAAGCAATATTTATTCTGTGGGCCAATGCATTAGAAATCACCAGCATGTACCGGAACCTACAGGATGTGTTGTCTAATAATCTGAAAGGAAAGAAGTAAAAAGCCAATTTTGAGAGAAAGAGAGTAGATCAAGTTTGTCCCATGTTAAAGAATAAAGGACTTTTAACTTCACTTCAGAGTGCCTCGGATCTACTCTCTTAGAAGTTGTTCATACGTGGATATTTTTGGTTCTGGCATCTGGTTTACATGTAAACAGAGTTTTAGAATGCTCTTTTTTTTTTTTTTTTTTTTTAAATATCCCATTTAGGGGCCTAAATGCACCTGTAACGATGGAGTTGTTATTTTTTTTCCACATGTCGTGTTTACACGTAAACGGATACAAAATATCCACATTTTAAAATGTCCACATATGTGTAACCAGCACCTCGCTCTCCTGACACCAGTAAGCACCTGAGGCAATTGCCCCATAGACACAACCAGGGCTCTAAATTAACTTTTTTTCATCACTAGCCAAAATGCCTAGTAGATATTAATCTTTCAAGCCAAACACACTCTCACTAATGGATCAAAGTGGCTTCTAAGTAGGTCTTTTCAACCAGCCAAACTGAAAGTTCAACAGCATTTTGTCAGTTTGCGGGTGTTAATTTAGAGCACCAGACGCAACCCTTCCTCTCTCTCTCTCTCTCTCTCTCTCTCTCTCTCTCTCTCTCTCTCTCTCTACAGACTACAGAGATGAGAAGCATTTCCATACCGAGTCGGAGTCCTGGTAGCTGGAAATGTTATTACTGAGGTTTTCCTGGTGCTTCTTCTTATTGCTGTTCTGCTGCTGCTGCTGCTGCTGCTGCTGCTGATTCTGACCCGCATGTGTAGACATTCCGGAACCATGCTGGTGGAAGTCCTGTCCATTCTGCCGAATCTCACAGCTGTGTGGCTGCTGCTGCAGTTGCTGCTGTAACTGCTGAGACTGTTGTTGTTGTTGTGTTGGCTGCTGCTGCTGCTGTTGTTTCTCCCAGTCCTTGCAGACAAAGTGGCAACTCTTCTTCTCGTAGCCCATGTCCCTGTGGCCAGCCTCCAGACTGCCTGCCAAGCGGCTTCTGCTTCTGCTGCTGCTCCTCTCCAGGTAGCCCCCTGAGCCCCCTGAGCCACGCTCTGCTCAGATCAGCTCAGCTCAACCTCCCCTGCCAGTTAGGAAATAGCACTGCAGAAATGCGTAAACACACACACAGCTACACACACACACGCACACACAGTACAAAGATAATCCAGATGTCTGTGGTGTATAGACTATAGCCCTGTAATGTCACAAGCACACACAGCACGCACAGCACAGAGCCCGATCCCAGAGGCAGAGCCCGACTAGAGACCTTCCCGTGCCCCCCCCAACCCCGACCCATGCACCCACTGCGCTGCGCTGCATATATGTTTAAAACATTTTTAATTAGCAACATATCGGATTCATAATGCTCGGGGCGGCCGTGGAACTTACAAGGAATGCCGGCCCTGTACACTTGAGCTGCACGGTTGCCTTTAGCTTTTATGAGTCCCCCGAGATCGTATCCCCCTGACAGTTGGAGACAAGCTATCAGAAATAGCCATTCGCCACCACCAACACCACCAACACCACCACACACCACAGAGCAAGCAGCACACCACAGGGCCAGCCAGGCAGGGTGGGAGGGCCACACAGCAACAGATAAGGGGGTTGGGGTGGAGGGGGTGGAGGAGGTGGAGGTGGGTTGAAGAGGGGGAAGTCACTGTTCTGTACGTGCCAACCAACTGAGCAATGGCCGGGAGTTCCACATAGCGGAATGCAGCTTTTTAAAAAAATCAACACACACACGCACGCACACACAAACACAACACTCCTACACAGGTTATGCAAGCGTCCCGACGTGTGCCTTTCTTACATTTTTTAAAATAAAGATACTATATTCAGTACATATAATCAAAATTAGATGACATATATAAAGGTGGCGCTATTTCTTTAACAATTGTGGTTAGTGGCTTTTATGGCTGAGAAGAGGAAAGTGACATCTACATTGGTTGTCCCAAGTGTCACTTCTCCTCCTCCAGAAATAGACACTTGGTCTATAAAAAGACATATGGGTGCTGAGGGTCCAATGGGAGTTGGATCTAGGAGAAGAGCCAGGAAAAGAGCTAGGCTACGTAGCTTATCAAACTGTAATCATAATGTAAAAAAAAGATTTAGTTTATCAAACTGCTGTCAAAGATGCTGAAGCAGGCTTAGGCCGAAACCTTTATCTGTCATGCTAACCCACTAGATTACACTACAAGAATTACACCCGAGCACTAGATTACACTACAAGAATTACACCCGAGAGTGCGGCTTTTTAAAAAAAAAAGTTTTACTAAATATGAGCTTATCAAACTGAAATCATAATGTAAAAAAAAACAGATTTGACTTATCAAACTGCAATCATGTAAAAAAAAAGTTTAGCTTATCAAACTGCAATTGTATTGTAAAAAAGGATTTAGCTTATCAAACTGAAATCATATTGTAAAAAGAAGATTTAGCTTATCAAACTGCAATCGTATTGTTAAAAAATGATTTAGCTTATCAAACTGCAATCGTATTGTAAAAAAAAAATTTGCTTAGAAAACTGCAATCGTATTGTAAAAAAAAAGATTTAGCTTTTCAAACTGCAATCGTATTGTAAAAAAACAATTATGTCCCAGAGAGACTGATAGATTTATAGTTAAAATTTGATAACTGTGTACACCTCATAACCTACATGTAGGCCTACTTTATGTAGTACTTTGCTTTTCATGTTATGTATGTTATGCAACGTTACCACACTTCATCCTCAAACTAGAAGCACTCAGAGAGTGCACATCTCCACGCTGTGGAATCCTATGCCTATAACATAATAACAAAACAAAAAAATCCCAGATCACCACCAAAATGTAATCATTGTTCCTTTTGTCAACAACTCCACAAAATTATACTGAAATCCGTTTGTAACTTTTTGAGTTATCCTGCTGACAGACAAAAACAAATGAACGCGACCAAAAATATTACCTCCTTGGTGGAGTTAAAAACAGCTTGTTGCCCAAATCATAATGTGCTACTTGTGTGAATGTGAATTATGTCAAATTTGATTACTGTTGATGACATTTTGCATTTTGGGATTTTTGTGTGTGTGTGTGTGTGTGTGTGTGTGTGTGTGTGTGTGTGTGTGTGTGTGTGTGTGTGTGTGTGTGTGTGTGTGTGTGTGTGTGTGTGTGTGTGTGTGTGTGTGTGTGTGTGTGTGTGTGCACTTTCTCACATGATCCCCAGACAATTGGCGCCTCCTTGGCAGGCTCCAGAGCAGGTGTGTGAATGTGAAAATGTGTATGTGTATTTGAAAGCACTTTGAGTTGGCTGTATAGTTGTGATATATAAATACATGTTGTTGATGTTGATGTTGATGTTGTAGTTGTTGTTGTTGTTGGTGGTGGTGGTGGTCTTGATAATACGTGACATACGTACCTATACACTCATCAACCAAATAGATACAACTTGCTAGGGCTAGGTTGGAGCTTTTGCCTTCAGAACTGCTTTAACTGCCTGCAACAACACTCGGGTAGGCTGTGACAAAGTTAAAATGGTAGGCTACTAAAGGGCCCAAACTGTGCCAAGAGAAAATATCCCTACACCATTACACCAGCAGCCTCGATACAAGGCAGGGTGGATCCATAATTCACGTTATTGACCCCAAAATGTGGAACTTGTGTGTATCGTTTCATGTTATGTCATGTGTTATGTATCAACACCATGGTTCATCCACAAAAAAACCAAACGACAGAGAAATATATATACATCAATCAAATCAGTTTGTGGGTTTGTTGTTGTGACACGTGTTGTCAAGCCTCAGATTCCCCGCACAATGTTGTGCAAAACATGCCTAACTCACGAGGAGCTACAGTAAGCGCGCCTCATGATTGGTGTGTGCATTAATGTGTGCAACACAAGGAGGATGGCATGTATGCAATGCAACGGCCATAACCACCAGAGAGCCTAAGTCAGCCCAAGGTATGCAGTAGAGTACACCTCTGCCCTATAGATAGCAATATAGACAGTGGCTCTCGCCAGATCTGTGTTGTTCCGCTTAGCTCCACCGGGGGCTCCACCACCACACACACCAGAGCCGCTGAAAGCTTTGGCCGGCCCCAGAACAAAGTCATCTGAAAGAACCCCCCCAGTCCAATGTATACAATGTCATGAGGCCCCGTCTCTCCCTGGACCCGGCACAACTGTCTCCTGTGTGTGTGTGTGTGTGTGTGTGTGTGTGTGTGTGTGTGTGTGTGTGTGTGTGTGTGTGTGTGTGTGTGTGTGTGTGTGTGTGTGTGTGTGTGCGTGCGCGCGCACGCGAGAGTGTGTGTGTGTGTGTGTGTTTGAGTGCACCCGTACAACTTTCATTGTTAGACTAATATTGCCGCTTAGAAGAAAACATATTGAAGTGGCTTATTTTCACAAATATCTCTCTCATCAAATTTGGCATGTGCTTCACTTTTTCCACAAGTGTTAGAAAATGATTTTCACTACCTTAAAATGTGGTGACATGATCACATGAATTGACCATTTTCTAGAAACATCCTGTGGCTCATCTCTGGCTTTCCTCACACTTTAAGACATCCATAGCCACTAACCACATCCATCCATCACCATTTGATGATGCATAGCCATTGACAGTATACAAAGAGTGCATTCCAATATGCGACCTTGCGTCCTCCACTTGTGCTTGTGGCCTTGCCCCGCCTCCTGGCCCCTCCTCCGTGGAGAAAACAATTACGTTTCCCTGCTGTCAGCCTGAGAAAGCATGACAGCATGAGAAAATGACTTTACAATTGAGCTTTTGCGAGATATTGAAATATAATAAGAAAAAGGAGTAAAAGTATGTAATAAAACGTATTACTTCCTGGTACGAGGCCGCAAGCACAAGTGGAGGATGCAAGGTCGCATATTGGAAGGCACACAGTCTGAATGTGCATAGCAGGATGGCTGGAATCTGCACATCTTGGAATCTGTATAACTTTTCTGACCCATGACCTTTCTAATACATCCTGAGTAGGCCTACAATTACACTTCATTAAACGTTATTGTGTTGTGATTGAATAAAAATAAAATAAAATATTAACATATACACTTATGACATCAGATTATTGAACAGTAGTAGTAGTAGACAGTTGAAACGTAGAATAATTAAAAAGTAAATGTTGAACAGAAGATGAAATAAAACTGGAACTTGAACAGTAGACCTAACTATTTCAAGAACAAAGGCAAACATTTAAAAACACCCTTGAGGCTGAGTTTTTACATTTATCCTCTTGTATTATTATTAAAAATATAGCTGCAAGCAGCAATGCGGGGCCAAGCAGAAAGTCCGCCTAAGTCGCCATGGCAACCAAAAGAGCTGAGCAGGCAACACTATCAGAGACACGAATGTGTGTGACGATTCCCAAAAGATTCTGACTATGGATTGCTGAGATATGAGCTCACTTCCTGTTTGGCGTCTGTGTGGAGGATTTTGATTGGCTGTTACGGCCAAACGGTAAAAGATGTAATAAAACCCTTTTAGGGATCTCTTCACAGTGCTCCAGAAATTATGTCAAGTTTTGTGAAAATTAGACTAAATTTGAAGGATAAGGAGCCTTTTATTGATTTTCACCAAATCCAAAATGGCAGGCATTCTATTTTGCCGGATATGATGTCAGAGGGTGCGTTGGATTCGTCTTGGCCCAAGGAATTTAACAGTACAACTAGATTTAAAATGGAGCGTACGGTTCAAAAGTTACGGGCAGAAATTTAGCTAAAAATTTGACCAGCTGGTGGCACTAGAGAGTTTGAGCAAGCGACCTGAAATGTGTGTTGCTGGGTCATGGCATGGACAAGAATGTCTGTGACAATTTGCAGAAGATTGTGACCATGGGTTGCAAAGATATGACTTCACTTCCTGCTTGGAGACTTTTAGGCCGTTTTTGATTGGCTCTCACGGCCAAACGATAAAAGATATTAAATATTGAAGGCATAAGTTTTGTAAAGCTCAGTCCAGAGATGCTATATACCGATTTGCAGAAAAAAATGTCAAAAATTGAGGAGGAGATGGGTTTTTATTGATTTTCACAAAATTCAAAATGGCGGGAAAACTATCAGGTGGAAAATGACATCATAGCGTGCGTTGGATCCGTCTCAGCCCAAGGATACCAGGGATACCAAGTTTTTGAAAATTAGCCCAGCGGTTCAAAAGTTACAGGCAGAAATGTAGCTAAATATTTGACCAGCTGGTGGCGCTAGAGAGTTTGAGCTAGCGACCTGAATTTTTTTTTGGTGGGTCATGGGACTTACAAGAAAGACTGTGACAATTTGCAGAACATTGTGACAATGGGTTCCCAAGATATGACTTCACTTCCTGTTTGGCGACGTTTAGGCTGTTTTTGATTGGCTGATGATGATGTCATAGGATGCGTTGGATTCGTCTTGGCCCAAGGATTTCAACAGTACCACCAGATTTAAAATGGAGCGTACGGTTCAAAAGTTACGGGCAGAAACGTGGCTAAAAATTTGACCAGCTGGTGGCGCTAGAGAGTTTGAGCTAGCGACCTGAAATTTGTTTTGGTGGGTCATGGCATGGACAAGAATGTCTGTGACAATTTGCAGAAGATTGTGACCATGGGTTGCCAAGATATGACTTCACTTCCTGTTTGGCCACTTTTAGGCCGTTTTTGATTGGCTGTCACGGCCAAACGATAAAAGATATAAAAAATTGAAGGCATAAGTTTTGTGAGGCTCAGTCCAGAGATGCTATATACCGATTTTCAGAAAAAAATGTCAAAAATTGAGGGAGGGATGGGTTTTTAGTGATTTTCACAAAATTCAAAATGGCGGGAAAACTATCCAGGCGGAAAATGACGTCATAGGGTGCGTTGGATTTGTCTCAGCCCAAGGATTCCAGGGATACTAAGTTTTTGAAAATTGGCCCAGCGGTTCAAAAGTTACAAGCAGAAATGTACCTGCAACTTTGGCCTGCTGGTGGCGCTAGAGGGTTGGGGCAGGGGACCTAAAAATTGCTGTGGGTATTTCTGGGCCGGTCCTTAACGCGTGTGCCGATTTTCAGCATTTTCGACAGTACGGTTCTATGGGCTGCCATAGACTTACAGTCGGAGAAGAAACATGAATAATAAATATAGCTGCAAGCAGCAATGCGGGGCCAAGCAGAAAGTCCGCCAAAGTCGCCATGGCAACCGAAAGAGCTGAGCAGGCAGACTGTCAGAGACACGCACAGTTATTTTTTACAAGCAGAAATATACCTCGAAATTTGATTTGTGACCTGCCGGTGGCGCTAGCGAGTGAGCTGGAGACCTGAAAGTTCTTGTGGGGAGTCATGGGATAGCCAAGAATGTGTGTGACGATTCCCAAAAGATTCTGACTATGGGTTGCTGAGATATGAGCTCATTTCCTGTTTGGCGTCTGTGTGGAGGACTTTGATTGGCTGTTACGGCCAAACGGTAAAAGATGTAATAAAACCCATTTAAGGATCTCTTCAGAGTGCTCCAGAGATCATGTGTATCAAGTTTTGTGAAAATCAGACAACATTTGAAGGATGAGGAGCCTTTTATTGATTTTCACAAAATCCAAAATGGCGGGCATTCTATTGTGGCGGATATGATGTCAGAGGGTGCGTTGGATTCGTCTTGGCCCAAGGAATAGAACAGTACTACCAGAATAAAAATTGAGCATGCGGTTCAAAAGTTACAGGCAGAAATGTAGCTAAAACTTTGACCAGCTGGTGGCGCTAGAGAGTTTGAGCTAGCGACCTGAAATTTGTTTTGGTGGGTCATGGCATGGACAAGAATGTCTGTGACAATTTGCAGAAGATTGTGACCATGGGTTGCCAAGATATGACTTCACTTCCTGTTTCGTGACTTTTAGGTCCTTTTTGATCGGCTGTCACGGCCAAACGATAAAAGATATAAAAAATTGAGGGCATAAGTGTTGTGAAGCTCAGTCAAGAGATGCTATATACCAATTTTCAGAAAAAAAATAAAAAATTGAGGGAGGAGATGGGTTTTTATTGATTTTCACAAAATTCAAAATGGCGGGAAAACTATTCGGGCGGAAAATGACGTCATAGGGTGCGTTGGATTCGTCTTGGCCCAAGGAATTTATCAGTACTACCAGAATAAAAATTGAGCATGCGGTTCAAAAGTTACAGGCAGAAATGTAGCTAAAACTTTGGCCAGCTGGTGGCGCTAGAGAGTTTGAGCTAGCGACCTGAATTTTTTTTTGGTGGGTCATGGGACTGACAAAAAAGACTGTGACAATTTGCAGAAGATTGTGACAATGGGTTCCCAAGATATGACTTCACTTCCTGTTTGGCGACGTTTAGGCTGTTTTTGATTGGCTGACGATGATGTCATAGGATGCGTTGGATTCGTCTTGGCCAAAGGATTTCAAAGGTACCACCAGATTTAAAATGGAGCGTTCGGTTCAAAAGTTACGGGCAGAAACGTAGCTAAAAAATTGACCAGCTGGTGGCGCTAGAGAGTTTGAGCTAGCAACCTGAAAATTTGTTTTGGTGGGTCAAGGCAATGGACAAGAATGTCTGTGACAATTTGCAGAAGATTGTGACCATGGGTTCCCAAGATATGACTTCACTTCCTGTTTGGCGACTTTTAAGCCGTTTTTGATTGGCTCTCAAGGCCAAACGATAAAAGATTATAAAAAAAATCAAGGCATACGTTTTGTGAGACTCAGTCCAGAGATGTTATATACCGATTTTCAGAAAAAAACGTCAAAAATTGAGGGAATAGATGGGTTTTTATTGTTTTTCACAAAATTCAAAATGGCGGGAAAACTATCCAGGCGGAAAATGACGTCATAGGGTGCGTTGGATTCGTCTCAGCCCAAGGATTCCAGGGATACCAAGTTTTTCAAAATTGGCCCAGCGGTTCAAAAGTTACAAGCAGAAATGTACCTGCAACTTTGGCCTGCTGGTGGCGCTAGAGGGTTGGGGCTGGGGACCTAAAAATTGCTGTGGGTATTTCTGGGCCGGTCCTTAACGCGTGTGCCGATTTTCAGCATTTTCGACCGTACGGTTCTATGGGCTGCCATAGACTTACAGTCGGAGAAGAAACATGAATAATAATAATAATAATAATAAGAAAACGTAGAAACACTCTAAGGTGCCAGGCAGCTTCGCTGCTTGGCCCCTAATAAGAAAACGTAGAAACACTCTAAGGTGCCAGGCAGCTTCGCTGCTTGGCCCCTAATTATTATCAGAGAACATTGCATTCTATCTGTGAGACGTAATCATAGAGGTAGAATATTCCGCTTTTACTTTGAATTTTCATCCCCTTCCATCCGTTTCTGAAGATAGGACCGGAAATGCACTTCATACCGTCGCTGCTCACTTTTTAAAGTGCTGTGTGCCTTCTTTTTAGTCATTGCACACACACACAGTGCCAAACTGTCAGAGCGTTTGGAGACATGTATTCAAACCATGAAACAAGCCGCCGTACAGGAGATGTCAGGTAAAGTAGCGCTACAAACCTCAAAGCTTTAATTTGGTGTCATTTGTCGAACTCGAATAACGTCACTGGTGCTTTAGGTATTTTTGCTTGGAATGGGGATTACAGCACAGCTTTCTATGAATGTCTCTCAGATTTGGACCATTTCAGTAGATATCTTATAGTTAAACAGAAAATGATTGGGTTAGAGACTGACTTTCATTTACTTTAATTTTACTAAGCAAAAGGGCTTTGTAGTTTTGTCGAAATGTGTGTATTCATTGGTGGCTAACGACATCATCATATGAGCGCCAAAGTACAAGTGTCCATCAGTGTCTTTATGTGCGATTATTACACATGTCCTAAACGCTCAGACAGATCTTTTTCTGCAATGAAGTGTTTAACATTCTGATTTGTGAGCGGTAGATTTGCAACGGCCAACGTTAGCAAATTAGCATGAAAGGTTGTTTACCATAGTTTTTGCAGCGGTAGACAATGGTATTTCCCGCCAAGCCTGCCATTTGATTTTTGCATGACAATCTTGCCGCCAAAGTGACATCATGTAAACGTAATCTTGCATTTGCATTTTGAGCGCCTGTCCAAAACCTTTATTTCTTTGACAAGTGCATACTAAATTGTGAAGATACCAGTCTTACCCTGGGTCACCTTTATCCAAATATAGCGAAATAACAGTGACATCTGTGGCGGTGTCTGTCTGGTGTGTAGAAAAGTATTGGCTGATAGATTTCAGACAGACTTGGTGATGACCAGTATTGTTTGGCTTGCGAGTTGTGATCTTAGCTTTGTTTTAGCCATGGTCTTTGTGGCTGGTAAACGTTTAGACTTGTGAAGGCAATGTCCTACTGGCAGCCTAAAACTGAGACTGTGGTGAAACAATTCTGGTCAAAGGAGGGGCTTTCACCCTTTGTGTTGTTATTGCCAGACAGCAACTTGCAAGTCCATGTTTTTAAAATATTATGTGAAATGCAGGAGCACTTTATGTTTGATGCCTGTTGTAAAATGTAAAAAGAAATGCATGTATTGTTTCCCACTTCAGCAGGAATTTATTCATGACCAACCTCCAATATTTCTTTGCTTATTCAACCTTTGCCTGTCACCATCCTGTATCGACTCCTTTCTATGTCCTTCAGGATCATAAACCTATTTCTACTTGTTTTTACAGTTTTTCTCGATTGCCTACACACAATTTTCGGAATCGGTCTTCGAATTCTCAAAACTCTACACACAAATCTCCAAACCTCACACACAACGGGCCAAACTCTTCACTACCTCTGAAAAATGCACGTCTTGTCTCTAAACAATGTACTCTCTTCTAAAAACCTCATTTTGTCGTCAAATGACACACACAGACAGTCACTACAATACACATTTGCAGACCCATTAAAACACTGTTGGGCACAGGGTAAAACTAATTTCTCCCAGTAACTTGGGCTTTTTTTGTTCTGGATTGCATGGACACTGTGAGTAGTTGGAACTGAAAAAACTTCATTCCCACAACACACAAACAGAAACAGAAAGATTTGTATGTCTTTTTCACAAAAACAACACAAAGATAAACCCCACTGCCTATTTGGCAGTACAAAAAAACATAACATTACTGTATAGCCTATTGCTATGAAAAAAATACCTCTATACTCAACTTGAAACACAGTAGAAACTTATTTTCTTCAGTGTTCTACTTACTAAAGAGACTAAAACTAAACAAATGGGTTTTCTCCTTGCATCCACTCATTTTTCATCAATATGACATGCAATGTGTGTCCTTATGGGGTGATGATTTCAGATTGTAAACCGGTATGAAGAGAGTTTGCCCATGTGATGAGGAAGTGAACATAGTATTGCAGTTGATTGTAGTGTTGTGAATGACAGTGTGTTCCATGAGAAACCCAGTGTTTTTCTTTATGAAAATCGAGTGTAATCCAGAGAATTGTGTGTAATGGTGTGAAAAGAGTGTGTTTTAAAACTGGAATTTGAGTGTTAAGTAGGAATTGTGTTTAGTGTTCAGTGGCATTGGTTAGGGGAGTTGGGAAATGGGTGAGATGTTACGAGAATTGTGTGTGAAGTACCAGAACTTGTGTGGAGGCAATTGAGAAAAACTGTAATGTCTGTTGACATTGTCATTTCTATGGAATAACAGACTATGGGCCTATACTTAGAAGCTGGTTCAGCACTAAACCAGAGCCTGTTGTACATTTTCAGCATGTGACCTTAAGAGCCTGTAGTCCTCATTTTCTTTGGAAAATTTTCATTGGAAAATGACAACTCCAGGCTCTTCTCTGATATGATTTACCTCCTAACTTAACCTGGTTTACTCCTGAACCAGCTTCTTAGTAGTACCCCTCTTCTCTCCTCTTCCATGGTAGGAAACGGGGCTCAGATGGACAGCTGAGGCCCAATGGTGGTGCACCCCACTCCTATTCTTCATCACGACCCAAAGGGGAACACAAACTTGGACACGGGGACAACAGAGATGATGGGTGTGTTGCATTACATTACAATACAATACATTACATTGGAAGACAATGTTATCCAAAGCAGCTTTAAGGTTTTTTTTATTTTATTGTGTGGTGTTGATAACTGCCCCTGGAGAAAATAAGGTGTATTTCAGCCATGCATGGTATGGCATTTAAACCTGTAACCTTCTCATGCAAGGACAGGCTCCACGGCTACCTTAAACATTATTGTTACTTATTGCTTTCTGATAGCTCAATTGTCTGCAAATGGTGGTGGTGGTGGTGGTGAATTAAGTTTATGAACAGTTGGTCATATGAAATGAAACCTGGAGAGTTGCATATCATCGGTCTGAGTGGTGTGAATAATTGATGCCTGTATGTGTTTATCCACTGTAGTACAACACAGGAACTGACTGAATGAACAGTGACTGGTTACATTAACATGACGTTTTCAATTCCGAATTAGTAATTAAGTAGCTTCGTCGAGTTTACTTTTGTCTTTCATTTAATTCCTAAAGTGTTAACATGCCGTTTTCAAAGCGGAATTGAGCTTTATTCAGAGAAGTAAAGGGAGTTAATTCTGAATTAAATGTCTCATGTAAACGAAGCCATTGTTTAGACGAGACTTTTAATTCTGAATTAACTCCATTTGATTCTGAATAAAGCTTAATTCTGCTTTCAAAAGGTCATGTAAACACCTTCATTTGGAATTAAAGGAAAGGTCAAAGTAAACTCGATGGAACTACTTAATTCGGATTTTTTTTTTAAATCATGTAAACGTAGTGATTGACTGGTTTCCCTCTAGCTAATCTTTCGCCTTAAAGTTTTTGTTGTCTTCCGAAAAAAATTCACAGCCTCACTTCCTCCCTTTTTTGTTGCTATTTTGACCAACACATTTCACATACTCACTCCATCACTCCCTCCCTCCCTCCTCCTGGCGGTTTGGCTGTGTAGTTTCACGACGCCAGACGCCGTTCGCTACGTCTCCCGCCACAAAGACTGGGGCAGTGAGGTGGAGGCCGACGAGATGAGGAGAAACAAGGACGCCAGGGACGCCATCAGGTGAGATGGCCCATCGCTCTCGTCTCACGCACTCACTTGCGGTTGGGTGATATGGCAAAAATGTCATATCACAATTTTTTTAACATAAAATCTCGATTCCGATGTTTTTTTTTTTTTATCACAATCTTCCATCGAAAAAATAAAATCAACAACAGCAAAAAAAAACTGGCAATTTATATACTTGTAATTTTTAATTAAAATTAATTAAATGTTAACACGCTGACCACAATTTCACGATTCATGATTTAATATCGCCATATTGCCCACCCCTATGCACATACTTGTGGTTTGGTGAGATTGCTTTTTCCTCCCGTCTCATGCACACACTTCGGGTTGGGTTTGTAAGCTCAACTCTCATTGCACCGTTAACAATGCACATTGCACCATATTGCATCACATTACGTGAGGTTGCCTTTTGGTTTCGTTTCATGCACACACTTGGGTATGGTGAGGTTTCATGTACACACTGTGGTTGCTATTCAGCTTTGTATTATTTACACTCATATGAGGTGAGGTTGCTTTTTGGTTTCATTTCATAAAGACACATTTGGGTGAGGTTGGTTTACAATTTCGTCTTATTGCATGCACTGTGGTCAGTTGTTTGTTTTCTTTGTTTATGGTTGTGTTTTTTTGTTTGTTTTTTTAAATTATCAGCATTGTGTACTGTAGTAATAGAGTGAGGGGCCGTTTTCAATCAATGTGATTGTGTACCACCTGTAGACCATTGTGTGCCACCTGTAGACCGTTGAGCTATCAGAATGGAACACTGGACTCTGCTTTGCCCATTTCGCATCCATGTTTTTGAAGTCTACAATTTATCATGCATTCTTGAAGTTTCCATTAAAGCATGTTTCATCTTTTGGTTTTGAAGGTCTAGAAGGCGGATTCTCACAACAGAGTCGGGAGCCAGGGAACGAAGGGTCTCATCGGGAAGGCAAGTGCTACTTCAATGCTTATTTACAGTCTTTACAGTGACTGTTGGTCATTATATCAAAACATGATGAGCTTCATTTTTACATAAACACAACCAAAGATTATAGAACTCACTTGCGGCATAGGTAATGTGGGGATGTAGTATGGCCTCAACCCTTATGACTTTAATGCCTGCCATGCTTCCATTTTGGTCAGCGGACCAATCTTTCAGTCAGCCCATTTGTAACTGTCTGCTGTTGACGAGATGATTTCTTGTCAAAGCCACATGTATAGTAAAAAAGCCGCACTCCCGGATCAATTTCTTGCAGTTTTAATACTGGGTTAGCATGGCAGACAGACAGACGTTTGTCTGTCTGCCATGCTAACCCAGTATTAAAACTGCAAGAAATTGATCCGGGAGTGCGTTTTTTTTACTATACATGAACTTTGCTGTTTGCTCGCACCCAAAGACCTTGTAAGAAACTTTTCGGAGTTGAGCGCACTTTCTCTACTAAAATGTCAAAGCCACATACCATGTAATGGTAGCGATTGCTGACCTTTTGACGATTTCACACCTGCCACTACTTCGGTTCAACACGTCGGCAGACCATGTTCCTCTGCTCTAAAATAATCACTTGCATGATGGTAGGCACTCAAGAAGATTGTTGATCTGTGTGTGGGAAAAACGTTTTTTTTTCCTCTGCTCAACTTTTTTCCTTGTGTGTGGTTTTTTTTTTTTTTACACAGCTGTGACTCGAGAGATTCTAACTCTAGCCCTGCAGAGCTGGAGACGGACGAGAATGTCCTGTCCAGGAGACAGAAGCAAATCAACTACGGGAAGAACACCCTCGCTTACGACCGATACATCAAGGAGGTGCCAAAGTAAGTCTAGTTTATATGTGAATAGATGGATTTTAAGCTCCAAGTTTGCAAATACACTCTTTGTGTAACATACAAGGCCAAATGAACGCACAAGCTAGTCATGGCTGTGGCCTAGGGGCCCCCTCCTTGCGGCCCCATCCTTGCCCTGTGTGTACCTTCAGTGTCCTCTTTTTATTTTCTTTCGTTGTTGTTGTTTAGAAAGATTAGGAACCAATCATGTCGCTGCCATGTGTATCATCACCCTAACAGTGTTTCCTTCTCTTTTTTTGTTGTTGTTATTTTGATCAGGCACTTGAGGCAGCCCGGGGTCCACCCGCGCACCCCTAATAAGCACAGGAAGTACAGCCGGCGCTCGTGGGACCAGCAGATCCGCATGTGGAAGGTTAAGCTGCACCACTGGGACCCGCCCACAGAGGAAGGAGACCTGGAAGCTGTGTATGTATTCCAGTGTTATTATTATTTTATTATTATAAAATAGAAATAAGAGTACAATAAAAATAAATGTTTTAAAATAAGAACAAGAAGTAGAATGCATTTGAAAATAAGATGAAAATGAGGGAAAGAAAAAATATATATATGTAAAATAAAAAATAAACTGATAATTAGAATAAAGTGGATGTGCCTGTCAGTGAAGTTGAAAAGCAGAAGTGAAAAGGTGTGTTTTCAGCTTAGATTTGAAAGTAGACAGTGTAGAACACTGACGAAGTGACAGTGGAGAGAATTCTAAAGTTCGGGGCCAACAACACTAAATGCCCTGTCGCCCATGGTGCGCAGGTGTGTGGAGGGAACTGTAAGGAGGAGTGAGTCAGTGGAGCGTAGTGTGCGGGTGGGATTGTATGGGGTGAGGAGACTTGTGATGTAGGAGGGTGCAAGGTTGTGCTGGGCCTTGTATACGAGGAGGAGAATTTTGAAATGGATACGTGAATGGATAGGAAGCCAGTGTAATTGATAGAGGATAGGGGTAATGTGATGCCAGGGTCTGGTGTGTGTAAGTAAGCTAGCTGTAGGGAGAGGTAACGGCAGGATTCGAACCTGCAATCCTGTGATCTACAGTCCAACTCCCTAACCATTTAACACCATGGCTGCCCACAGAATAGAGCATAAATAATGCCGTTTTAAGACGGTAACCGTAAGAATGTCGCATCTTTTCCCTGCTAACCCTGATCTATTTTTTCCCCCTCCTTTTTCCAGAGAGGAGCTGGAGCTTGGTGACTTCATGGACATTGAGTTGGACCCTGATGCAGAGTCATGCCAAGCGTCTAAAGATGAAAACGTAAGCCTTTTAATAAGCCTTTAACGTAACATTTATACATGGGTTCACCGTGTTTATAAACACGATGTTGTGAGGAGGGGCAAGANACCGGCAGCCAACCACGTGAGCGAATTGTTTTACCGACAGCGGTTTCCAACAATCAGAGGTTGAGTTGTGCGCAGCTAGTGTCGCGCAGTCAGAAGAAAAATGTAGAAGCCATGTATAATTGTTCACTTTAACGGTCTGGACCTATCAGGACATCACAGACTGATCACNCGGCATAAACAGGCTCCAGCACTAGGAAGAGACTTTCCAAAGCTATGAAACGCATTCGTTTGAAATCTCAAACTCAAGTACTGATGAATCGGTCCACATTAGGGAGGTCAACAATTAATCGATTAATGTGTTTGTGTAAAATGAATAGCAATTTATCGCCAAAAACTCTACTGGCGAGAGACACAGGTGAAAGAAATGGGAATGACAGAGGGGATGTGAAGAGTCGGAACATTTCAATCACCTTTAAAATATACAAATGTATTTATATTTAGCATTTTATTTCATTAATTTTTTGATTAAGTGGGGGGGGGGAACACAGCTCATCAATTAATTGTAAGTGGATCAATAAGGTCTATCGACTAACAATTAATGAATTGATCAATCATTTGCATCCCTAGTTCATCTTCATCCATGCCCTGCTAACTCGGAACTGTTGTCAATTAGAATTATATTGTGCCGTATAAAGGGGCACGTGCACACAGAGCAAGCTCGAGCAGTTATTTTGATGTTTTTGACTTTTGTATTTTTGTGTCTTGATATGAAGTATTTGTTTTCTCATTCGGTTGTGTCTTTCTTTTCTCAATATTTTAAAGGACGACGACTCCGGAACATCTAGAAAAATGCAGAAAACTGAGGAATCGTAGCAAGTGGAAGAGGTCTATGGGTTGGACAGCAGTAGTGTAGTCTGATGCACAGTGGAGAGACATCGACGCCTGAAATGATTATTCCTGTGACAACTGTGAATCTTGGACAACCAGACTGGAGTTGGGAGCATTTTGATATTCTGATAAGACGAGTTCGACATATTTGTATTTCTCTTTCATTCCTGTTTTTTAAAGGTTAATATAGTCAAAGTCGTTTGCTTTTAAATGCTTTGTATGATGCAAGGGGTTTGTAAATAAAGTTATTTTATTTGGATTTGCCTTTAAGAATGCATATTTTTGTAATAAGATTTTTTTTTTGTTTAGTTGCTGTAATATGGAGAGAAAAAAAATAAATGTTGTATTGGTGAGGTTTACATTTCTTGTGGTACTTCTTTGTTCACAAAGGAGGGGGAAACAACTTAACTGGATAGTTTGATAAAGTGAATTATATAATTTGCTTCATGGTATCCCAATATAGCCTGGTAACGACCATCCCATTGAAGTATTATGGGATGGACAGTACCAGGCTAGTCCCTGTAGGGAAGAGGTAGCTGTAACCAAAATTTCTTGGAAAATGGGAGAATACTAAATGGCTCACTGTACTGCTGTAGAATAGCATGACGATACTAAAAATGTTCCTAAGGAGCAACATCACCGCATTTTAATCGAACAGCAGAGGTCATTCATCATGGCCTGGAACACATGCTTTCATGGTATGTTTCAGTTTACAATACATTTTGATGAAAAGAAATAGGTGATTGGTTCTGTGCCTTTTTCCCGACCGAAGGGGATGCACTATATCTGATTTCATTGAAACAAACCACAGAATAGAATAGAAAGCCTTTTGTCATACAAAGTATACAGAGATTTGAAATAGACAGCTATTGCAAGAGAGGGAGGATTAAAACGGGGGTTGTGTTCTGTAGAAAGGGCTCAAACTACATTCAAACTACAGTTTTCAGTTTTAAAGGAATGAACGATGATGTGACATGATAAACATTCACATCAAGTGACTTTACATACTCCTGTACACTAGGTGGCGTTATATGCCCGTGGCATGTCATCTGGTGAGCTATAAAACAAGCAGACGAAGACTTTTTGCAAGGGGCTGCAAAACAACCAGTGAACAACACCAATAAACTCTAAACAGGGCGCAAATTTAAAGGGTTCTGTCTCTGCTGCACCCTTCAGTGTGATCTTCAAGCGATAGCAAGCAGTATAGAAGTTATTCAGCGTCAGGCGAGAAAGTACAGCGTTCTCTGCAGGGCTGAAAGCAGGAACTTCTAGAGCTACTGGTAAACTTGCCTTGCAGAATAGCGGACACCGGTTGTCATTACCATGGCTTCTGAACTCTTCCAGAAAGGGAAAACGCTGGAAATGCGAAAGACACTTATTGGGTAGGTCTAGGCAGTGTTCTGGAATAACAATAGTAATAATATTACATAGACTAATAATAGACATGCCAACTTAAAGTCTTTATAAACCTGGCAATCTCTGTTGTTCCCCCAGGCAGTCTGTTCGACTCTTTTTCTCTGATGATCCAGTGAAAATCCTAAGGGCAAGAGGACAATATTTGTATGACGAGAACGGGATTGAATATCTGGATTGCATCAGTAACGTGCAGCATGGTCAGTCTGTTTTACAGTTGTCTGTACTGAACAACTTTGCAGTGTTTTTTTTTCAATGTCAAGTCAGTCCTACACACACAGCCTGTAGTAGGCCTACATTTTCCAAAGGAGTTGGATGTAGTTGGCACACTGCAGTCGGGGTCAGCTCTATGTTCCCACAGCCCATTGGTCCCACGGCCCATTGGGCCCAGCTTATTCCTGCTGCTTCATGTTCCCACAGTTTTAAGAAATTATTCAAACATAAGCACTATATGCTCTACAACTCCATGTTCCCACATTCACAAGTAAACTAAGAGAACCAATAGGCCTAAAAATAATGTTAAAAATCTTAGTGATGTGGGACCAATGGGATGTGGGAACATAGACACGCTCCCCTGCAGTCAGTAAACTATCTCTGTATGTCTGTTCATAAGGGTTGTGTGAAGACCAGCTGTTGACACTTAGGGACATAGTGCTAGTATGGACATAATGGGGCTGTCACAGATTTGGCATTCTTATATTAGTAGATCACTCAAAATAAACTGCTGACCCTTCGTAACCTCGCCCATGGACTTTGGTCTGTTATTATGACTGCAGCTAAATTGGAAGAGTTTTTATTGTAGCCTACTTATCTAGCAAAACATTGAATGTTTTTTTGGGGGCGGCCATAGCCTACATATTGCACAGAACTTTCTACATACTGCATGTCAGTAGCAGCCTTGATCTGCATAATCTAGCTGAGAATTCCCATTGTACAGTTTTAATAAAATAGGATCCGAGTCGCTACACAGTCATGGGTTCAGAATGGGAATAGAACAACACTTGCACAGGTAGCCCAACTGGGCAAAAAGAACAGCAATAACAATTTCAATGTGACCATAAAACAGAACAGTCAGCCCATTGTCCTGGCTGCATACTGCCAATAAAACAAAATGCAGAAATATTCTTGATTGCAGTCATTCACTTCACTAAATCTCAGTCATGTACAGTAGGCCTATGTCATGATAAATCACTACCGCTTCCATGGACAAGACACCTTGTGAAGGCATCACCCTTTCCATCTTCACATGTGACAGAGACTTATTTAAAGAAAAAGACTTTCCCTACCCACCTATTAGGAAAAAGTTTGATGTGGACTTCAGTGTTTTCGCCAGTGTCCTCTTATACACACACACACACACACACACACACACACACACACACACGTGATCTGTTGACGTGTTCATGTCTCTTTTGTTATCCCCCATAATGTGTGTGTGCGCGTGTGCGTGTGTGCGTGTGTGCGCGTGTGCGCGTGTGTGTGCTTCATGTCCACAGTGGGGCATTGCCATCCTGCCATCACTCAGGCTGCTTCCTCTCAGATGGAGCTTCTGAACACTAATACGCGTTTCCTGCACGATAATATTGTCACCTACGCTGCTCGCCTCTCGGCCACACTGCCAGACAAGATCTCCGTTTTCTACTTTGTCAACTCCGGGTAAGTCAGATATGCATTTAGAGGCGACTCTAGGCTCAGCTGGGGCCCCAAGCAAAGGTTCAAATGAATGACCACTTAAACCAAAACCGCCATTACTGTAGTAAAGTGTGAGCTGCTCACCAACTAGGGGCTTGGGGTCCCCAAGCAGCTGCCTGCCATCCTGGTGACAAGATGTACCTCTATATGCATTTAATGGCAGAAGGTTCCAGAAACAGTCATTTTATCTAGCGCATGTTAAGCACAGTGCTAAGTGTTTATTAAGTCTGTTTAAGTTGGATACTGGCATATCCAATTAAAATCACCATGGCCCATGAAAAGCCCTTAGGTCTTAATAGCCCAGAAAAGTTATGGCTTTTAAAATATTCCGTGTCAGTAAACTTGTCTTTTTTCTGCAGTCTAGATAGCAGATGTGATACACTATGTTTTGCATGGTTATTCTCCAATTTCCAGTTTTATTTCTCCAATGATTCATTTCAAAGTGAACACACATTGTTCATCTCTATGTAGTGTGAGTAGAACCCTGCTACCCTCAGGTAGACGTTTCAGGACATTGAACTGCAGATTGAACAAATAAAGAATTCCTTTATCCAGACTGAAATTTGATTGTTTAATAACATATAGACATGCAGTGCACACGCAGTGCACAGTTTCAGGTTTTTACATTTTCTGTTTTTTTATGTTATGTTGTATGCTCGTTATACGAATAGTGTATGTAATGCAGTGATTGTTTGAAGCCCAAGACAAATTACCCCCTAGGGACAATAAAGTACACTCTACTCTATACTCTTTACTCCCTTTACTCTTTCTCCCTCAGTTCAGAAGCAAATGATCTTGCTCTCAGACTGGCCCGTCAGTATTCACAGAATGAAGATGTAGTCGTATTGGAACAGTGAGTAGGCATGCTTCCTAACCCTACTTAGTATCTGCACTTGTTGTTCTGTATATTTCCTGTGCACTGTAGTGATTCTGCTAATGATGTTGGCTACGATTATGTCCTCGATTGTAAGTCAGTTTGATGAAAAAAGTGCCTGCCAAATGCAATGTATGTAAGCGAAGTGAGTGCCGTATGGTTAATATGTGCAATAATGTGTGTTATGTCTTGTGTTTTTCTGTATTTACTGTATGTATTGTATGTATGCTACTGGACACTTAACTTTCCCTGGGGATTAATAAATGATACTCTACTCTACTCTACTCATAACGTAATGTAACGTAAACTGACTTGAATTATTTCATTGTCTTTCTTCAGTGCGTATCACGGCCACGTTACTTCTCTCATAGATATCAGCCCCTACAAATTCAAGAAGCTGGGAGGTCAAAAGGAATGGGTGCATGTGGTATGTGCAGCTTATATTACTTAAAAAAAAAAAAACATCACACTTAGTTTACACTTTTATTCAAAGCGATGTATACGTAGCTGTTATGGGGAATTGGCTGCCACAGAACACGGCTGCCACAGTACAATTCACAATGCTACTTTCATTTAATGTATATTCTTTTTAGAGATGCACCGGATCCTGGTTTATAGGATCCTGCCGGATACCGGATACCGGATCCACTGCTTAAGCTCCTGCCGGATCCGGAACCGGATACCGGGTCCTACAAAAGGGTTGAAACATTTAGTCTACTCGCACACGCGGGCCCTTTTTATTACGTTGGTTCAAACTATTTTTTAGACTCATTGGCTTATTGCCACACTGCCTGCAACGGCCACTTCCAAAGGGCTTCCACTCCATGCAGTGATTGAGGTTGTGAAAGACTGACTGAAAAGCCTAGGCTAGAGATGCACCAGACCCTGATTTTTAGGTAACATGCCGGTACCGGATACACTGCTTAAGATCCTGCCGGACCCGGATCCAGTGAAAAACCCTATTATCCTGCCGAATCTAATTCTTTTACATATAAAGGCACCTCTACCAGATACCTACAGAGGTTTATTCAGAGAGGATCATCCAAACCCAGCGGAGGCCTACGCAGATACTGTCAAGAATCTCATCGATCAAGTACAAAGCAAAGGCCGTAAGGTGTGCATTGCATTCCAACAACAGCAAATATTCATCATGACCTTTGTGTTTTTATTTCAACAATATTCTGTGTTTTGTAAATAAGCAAAGTTGGGGTTTTTCCAATTACATTCTATTAATGCTTTATTTTTATTTTCAGATTTCTGCATTTTTTGCTGAATCGTTGCCGAGTGTTGGTGGACAGATCATTTTCCCTCAAGGGTACTGCACACGGGTGGCAGAGTAAGTGCAAACCATCATATTCGCGTATAGAGTGCATGTGGTAGCTACAAGGCATTCTCTTGGTGGTGGAAGGGAATTGTATAAGTCATGTTTGATCATTTCAATTACTGTATAAGTAACTAATAACTATTAACTAATAATCTCTAACTCCTGTTGTCCTCCTTCCTCTGCACACTGCTAGGCACGTGAGGGCTGCCGGTGGTGTGTACGTGGCTGATGAGGTGCAGACGGGGTTCGGGCGCGTGGGGAGCCACTTCTGGGGGTTCCAGCTGGAGGGGGAACACTTCTGCCCTGACATCGTGTCCATGGGGAAGCCCATGGGGAACGGCTTCCCTCTCGCCTGCGTAGCAACCACTCAGGAAGTAGCTGCGGCCTTCACAGGAAACGGAGTGGAGTACTTCAACACAGTACGAGCTCCTCATTTTACTTTCAATAATGATCATCGTCATAGTAATAACAATAACAGTAGTTGTTATACAATTATTATGACTACTATTACTACTACTAAACACAACAACAACAACAATAATAATAATTAATAATAAATAGAAGTAGTTTTAGTAGTATTTGTACAATATATATAATACATAGTGTTTGTTTTATACATCTTTTAAGTGCTTCACCATTGTATAGTTACAATTGGCAGTTATATTTATGGCAAATTGATCTTGTAAGTGTAATTCATTTCATATTATGAAGAACTGTGGTTTATTCCAAAATGTGAAATCTTAAAAAAGAGAGAGAGAGAGAGAGAGAGAGAGAGAGAGAGAGAGAATAATTGAATAGATTTTTAATAAAATGTTTTGTTTACGTGCCCTGATGTGACATGTAGTTTGGGCGTAATGAGTAATGTTTCAATGAGCATCATAGTTGCAATACCTACTCTGGCCACTATCCTACACAGTGCAGCTTTAAAAAGAATAATTTAATAGATTTTATTTTGTAAGTATTTTTTAATGAAGACAATTTTTTTTCCAAATGTTGTAGTTTGGGGGTAACCCGGTGTCGTGTGCGGTTGGCCTGGCAGTGCTGGATGTGATCGAGAGAGAGGATCTCCAAGGCAACGCCACACGGGTCGGAGGGCACCTGAAGAAGCTTCTAGAACAGCTACAGAAGAAACACGCCCTCATTGGAGACGTGCGGTAAGTATTACATTATTACATTACAAGGGATGCGCCGATAACGTTACTGGTATCGACCCCGATACTCATATTCGTACTCATACTCGTACTTGTCAAACACCAGCCGATACCAGGCACCGATACTGCCATTACACAAAACAACCCAACGTCTCGTCACGTTCTGTTGACTTGAAAGCAGCCTGGGAAAAAGTGCCGCTTCATACATTTACTAATATTTTAATCTACATGGAAATGGACAATTAGAAATATCACAGTTGGGGAAAACAAAACTATGCATTTATTTTCATTGCATGTTGGGGGTTTACAAATGGATTTAATTTAATCTAAGTTGTGCTATCTGGCATCCACCACTACATTTAGGCTGCACCCTTGCATATACTGTATCTAAAATGGATATACGTATAAATGTAAATGTTTAACAGTTTTGTCTATTTGTATGTGTTTAAGGGGCATCGGTTTATTTCTTGGCTTTGAGTTGGTGAAAGACCGAACAGACAGAAGCCCAGCCACACAGGAGGCAGCACGGCTGGTGAAGAAGTAAGATTTACATGCTTCACTTACACAGAGGTGTCAAAGGAAAAACAAAAGTAAATTCATAGTGTACGTAAGTACAACACCAGCGCCATAATATTACATAGCTGTTGTTACACCATTTACTCCACTGCACCTAATGTGTTACATAGGCTGTGTTCTAACTGAAAAGCACTAAAAACCGTCCTAACAAGAACCCACCACAAACTTGATCCAACTAGCACAGAGTAAGCAGATTGTAAGTAGTAAATACCGGTAAGTGCACAGGTCTACTGGTTACTGAGTTTTTGGAAGGAAACATGAAGCATGAATGTGTAATACTGTATGTCCTTCATGTTTGCTAAATCATAATATGATATTTTTATTTGAATGCAAGATTACGTTGCATGTGCTGGCATCTTCTGCAAGTCTTGGTAACAATATACCGATACTTTTAGTCATTGGGTTAAAAAATATATACTGTATAATAGAATATTATATGATAATATTTGGTCGGTTAATGAGCAAATCTATTGTTCATTCAATGATGTTATGTTTTTTAATATCATAATAGCATCTTTTTGTGTCAAAAAAGTGCTATATAAAACGTCTTCAATGTTAATGTCCATTTCTGTAGGATGAAGGATGAGCGCATCTTTGTGAGCACAGACGGGCCATTTGAGAGTGTCGTCAAGTTCAAGCCGCCCATGTGTTTCAGCATAGAGGACGCTGAGCGGGTGGCCAAAGCCATCGATAAGATTCTTACAGGTAATCTACTGCATGTATGTGAAGACTCTCATTTCTTCTGGCAAGGCCGGATTAACGCACAGGCTAGATATGGCTGCAGCCTAGAGCCCCCACCTGCCAAGGCCCCCCCAGTTGGTCAAAGGGGGTGAAATCAATATAAATTGGAGAAATGTAAGAAGATGCGGTGTTGATAACTTAGTCTGCCGTGTCAGGTAGTTTCAAATCCTATTAATACTCCTCTTGGTTTGGAATTATGACGCCGTCTATGCAATTTTGTTATGAAATTTGCCCTCCGTGGGGGCCTACAGCAACCTGTAGCCTAGCCCTCTTAATCCGACCCTGTATCCTGGTCATGTTAGTCCTCTTACAGCTTGAAAGATGTTAACTTGTTAAAGGTGCACTGTGTAATATTTCTTGCAGTTTATTTCCAGAATTCATGGTGCCCATTCCCAAATTCTACCTTTAAAAAAAAAATGCTTACCACGGCCCTGACATGGCTGTAACAGTAGGGCACTGGGCTGCTAGGCTGCCAACCCGGGTTCGATTCCAGCCCAGGTCCTTTGCCCACCCTTCCCCATCTCTTTTCTCCCCACTCATTTCCTGACCCTCTCTCGACTGTCCTCTCAAATGAAGGCATAAAAAGCCAAAAAAAGACCGCTTACCACCACCATCAATTTCTAAGTATTCATTATGACTGAGAAAATTGTTCTTTAGGTTCCCACAAAGGTGACCTTTCTGGTAGTTACCGTACGTAGAGCACAGTTCTGTTAGATACTGTATATTTGTGCTACTGCCCCAGTTCAATTTATTTAAAATGTCTCTTTTCCAGAATTGTCCATGGAAGAAAAACAGGTGTCCAAAGACTGATTTGATCACCACAGACATTTCTTTGAAGCACACTACGGTTTACTCGTCACTTTCATCTGAAGACAATGGCCACATTTACTTTTTTTTTTAATTCCAAACTAATGATGCTGAATTAAATAGTTTGGAATTCAAAATATTGTCCATAGTTATTTGAAATTTATAATAATAAAAAAAAAAATATGTATATATATATATATTATATAATAATATATTATATATATATATATATATATATATATATATATATATATATATATATATATATATATATATATATATATATATATATATACTCCAAGGCACTCTAATAAGTATAGTTAAAAATGTCTCAATTATCATGACATGTCCACTAAGAACGTTATATTTTCATGGACATTTAATTAAGACATTTTAACTATACTTTTTGGAGTGCCTTAGTGAAGAAAAGTTTTTTTTCTTTTCAAATAACTTTGGACAAACAAGGACCTTGAACCAAAGAGCACCCACAAGAACACGTTTTTTCAATCTTTCTAAAGGGACTGAGCACACCTCTGACTTCCAAAAATCGAAATATTGTCCGTTGAGTTTACATCATTTTCACTCAATTCCGAATAATCGTCTGAGGATCAGAAAGCATTTTGATTGGACAGAGGATGGACACGCTGGGTCTGCAGGCGCTGGGTCTGCAGGCGCTGGTTATGCAGGCGTTGTTCTGGGACTGAGTTGAGTTGCGCTTACATCATCCCGAAGCAACAAGCATGTGTGGAACGACGGGAATTGTTTTCAAAGCGAATTAAGGTATATAATATAGAGGAATAAAGTTATCCGGTATTAAAAGAGGAATGAACCACTGTGTTCAGAATAAAGTTTAATCCCGAATAACTTTAATTCCAAATTGTGAAGTGCTTACATGATGTTTTCAAGTGGAATTAAGTTTTATTCAGAATTAAATTGAGTTAATTCAGAATTAAATGTCTACATTTAAAAAATAAATGACCATGCTCTTTTCCAATAGCAACCTCTTCATCTCACAGTATATATTTTTAATGACAAAAAATACATTTGTTTACTGTATGTATATGTATACACAATATGTATGTACATGTATTACATCTATCCCTTTTGATATTGTCATGTACTGTATACCAAATTTGTATTAAGTTTTTGATAACTTTTTATATGCCATTGCCTACAGATGCTGTAGGCCCTGAAGATATTTTATGACAACAATAAACATTGCTGCTATGCACTGCCTGGCTTTATAACACTTTTCGACCGTCGAAGCACATGCATGCCAAGGTAACACAAAAAGATGCTTAACCAATCCTATTTGTAATTTAGATTAAATTCTGGCTGCATTTTTGCAGTAAGACGTGTGCATGCTGTGCGTCACCTTTTGAGTGAGCTAGCTGGTGGTCTTATACCCTACTGTGAACATTCCCATTCAAGCATTGTATATGTGCATTTCCTTACACAGGCCTACACATTTTAAGTAAAGTGTAGAAATTATTTAAAACCATTAGGCCTACTTACCCAACTAACATCCTTGTTGAAACTAACTGCCTACTAACTAACTAACTAACACTAACATCATCTTATTAGGCTAAAAAAAAGACATTTTAATTGATAGTCTGTGCTGCTGTGTGGTGGGGAAATCTGCCCTTTGTGTCCACAAAATATTTCAGACAAAAAGAGAAATAGCATCTGCCAAAACTAAAGAATAAAAGTCAGAGTCAAATTCATCCTAACCAGATGGGGGCGACCGAATAATTGAAATGGCAAAAAGACCCACTCACCGTAGTTCTTCCTTCCAGACTTTGTACTTCCTCCATTCTCAAATTCCGTTCTCGATTCCATGGCAATCGAAAGACGGGAAGATTCCAGGCGTCTGTAACTGTTCTAGTCCCGCTCTTTTCAGGGGAACATTCATAAATAGTGCTCCAGGTTTGCGTAAGTCCTCTTGTTGTGTAACACATAAACATCACATGCATCACTTCTGAGCGTGAATCTGCATTTTGGCACATGTTTTAATTGCAGATTACAAATACAGCTAACACGAGCAGGCTATCCTGCCGCTTCTGTTAGCAACGTCCATTTAGGCTAGCAATGATAACCCAACTCACATTCATAACGTCACAGCATACCCGCGGCACAAAAGCTTATTCGTGCGACTGTTATACTACACATTTGTTTGTGCGTTGTGTGATTTGCTGCATTTTGATATGTTCGTTGGTTTTAGACGTATTCTGCTGGACATTAACGTCTTGTAAAATGAAAGGACCACCTGTGTTTTGACATTATCTGCAAGCGATGCAGACATTGTCACTGCAAGTTTGCTAGCTTGGGGCTTGGGTGTGCTGCTAACGGGAACGGTATTTAACACTAGCGAGGTGAGGAATGTAGCTATGCTAGGATAGCTTGCCAACCGTTGTTTTATTAGCTCACTGGCCTTCTTGGTTAGCCTGGTCAGCAGGTGAATCATCTTACTTAAAATTGTTTCACATAGGGTAAGAAAACGTCGTCCACAGTTTTACCAGACTGCCCAATTTTAATGAATGCGTGCGCCATTGTTGGTTGTACAATCTTGACGGCAGTTCTCCTTTCAAAGTTTGGTGCCTGTTCATTTTCACTACAGGCTTGGGGGGTTTGGCTAACGTTAATTCATCCACTGTCGAGGTGTGCTAACTAGCCATTTCGGATGGTTTGTCTTGTGTTTTTATTTTTGCATCTGCCAAGATGCATGAGTTGGTACAGTGTAAAAGTGTCTGTCATATATTCTCACCCTCCGCGAAGGCACGGGTTACTATTATTCCAAGGCGTGTAAATTACTGTGGCCCACGTTTGTTATGGCTAGGGTTAGCGGCAGTTCAGTGTTCGGGTCCAAGAACAAAAATGTCTGAACTCCGATGGCTGTGGTTTTGTTGCTGACCGATTTGGGTCCAATTGTATTGACTCCGTTTATCTTAGACTATCACGTTCACTGTTGGCTGTGTGCACTATGATCAATTGTAGCTGAAGATTTGGGAATGGGAAACAAACATGTTTTGCAAAGCTACATTGTGTGTGCTTGGGGCACAGAACGGGCGGGTTCTCACAACCAGCATTGTGTCGTGTGAATGAAGGCTTCTCCCGCTACTGTTGTGTTGGTTGGTTCTGTGTCGGGCAAATGCCAGGCTGGCCAGATATGGTAATGATGCAGAAATTCTCACCAAACCACCCAACTATAACTTCTTGTTCGTTGTGACAAAACCGCATCGTAGTAGTAGCAGCCCACTTCAAGCAACAGCTAAATCTGGACCGTATGTCGCCCTGTCAGATGGTCCATATGCCAATTGGCGTACGCGGGCATGATAGTTTTGGATCACTGATGCATTTGTGAGAAAACATGTTTTGTAACTTGAATTGCAAGGGTTTGTTGTGTTTTTTTCTGGCATCATGTTTATTGATGTTTTAGAATAATTTGAGTTGTCAAATAATACCCTTCTGAAAGGTAACGGGATTAGAATAATGTGAGTGACATTTCAAATACACCCTTCTCAAAGGTAACAGCATTACAGCAACACCCTTGAGCGGGAAATAACCGATCTCTTACTGGTACAAAAACAAATGTATTGACTCAGTATTGCCCGTAGTCCCTTCCCTGAACATTGCAACACCCGTGAAAACACACAGGTCAGTTTCAGATATGATGTCAGTCATTACTCAGCTGTGTGTGTGTCTGTGTGTGTCTGTGTGTGTGTGTGTGTGTCTGTGTGTGTCTGTGTGTGTGTGTGTGTGTGTCTCCGACCCTGTGGGGACCTAGGGATTTCATTAATATCATTACTCTCTCCTGATGTTGTATTGTGTGTTTGTGTGTTCCCCAGGTCCCTCTGGAGAGTGTGTGCTTCTGGGAATATTGCGGTGTAGTGGGCTCCTGCATCTGTGTTGGCTGCCTAGTGCTGGTCTCCCGGACGACCTCTCCATAGCCAGTCAATGGCCCTCATGGACAAGCACAAAGTCAAGCGGCAGAGGCTGGACCGCATCTGCGAAGGTCAGCCAAATAAACATTGAAAAACAGACTAAAATGCAAGAATTAAACTTGAATGACGCTCCAAGAAGTTGCATACAGTTAAACTTTTTAATTTTTTTTTTTTTACTAAAAAGTGCAAGAATGCTCCACACATGCAAACAAAAAGCAAGATTTAAAGGGTTTGAGGTGAACTAAGAAGTTAAACCTTTTTGGATTAATATGGATCTGCAAAGTTATAGCTTTTCCAATGATAATAGGCACACATGTTTGATACTGGCTAACCTCACACCACCTTTTGTGGATTCCAATATGGGGACTCCTGTCCTTCCTTGCTCACTGCCTCCTCGTGGTCTCCTGATGACGTCACCGACAACGGCATTGCATTTCAATATCTCGCAAAAGCTCAATTCTAATGTCATTTTCTCATTTGCAAAAGGGATACGAATGAAGAATAGTCCCCCCAAAAATTGTTGTGGCTAGGCTGACAGCGGGGAAACGTAATTGTTTTCTCCACGGAGGCGGGGTGTCAGCAAAACGCGAGGCCACAAGCACAGACAGAGGACGGAGTCTGCATATTGGAATGCACCCCTTGACTAGTGAAAACACTGCTTCTTCTCTTGACTCTGAAGAAGATGTGAGAGCGTTGAAACGTTAGTCTTGGCACTTGCCCAATAAAACAAGTAGACCTCCATATCTGAAGATGCTCCGGTGACTCCTTTCTTTCCCTGCATCTACTAGTCCTTTCCCGTGACGCACCAGATTGTGAAGTGCAGGAGCGCGGAGGATATCGCTCTTCTCTAACTCCTTCTTCTCTGTATGTAGGCATCCGGCCGCCGATCCTGAACGGGCCGATGCACCCTCGCCCCCTGGTGGCGCTGCTGGATGGGCGCGACTGCACCGTGGAGATGCCCATCCTCAAGGACGTCGCCACCGTTGCCTTCTGTGATGCCCAGTCCACACAGGAGATACACGAAAAGGTACGTTGAGCCGTTGGCTTCAAAAACCAAATGAAAATCCACACACCAGTATTAACCTCTTACTTATGTAGAGAGTCTTAGATCAACAATGAAGACCTGGTCAGTACCATTTTGGTGACAATAAGCTTAATATTGATCTTTTCCCATCATTAGCATATAACACACAGTCACTAATAGGTCAAACTGTCTAGTAAGTTTGTCTTTTCTACCATCCAAACCGAAATTTCACCACCATTTGGGTGGTTCTTTTGTTAATTTGCAACCCTGAATATATGTAACATGTAACAGGACACGTATTTGGAGTTAACATCTGAAAACAGCACATGCTTATTTTTTTAATTCCTCCCTGCAGGTTCTGAAGGGATGATAATTAGAATAAAAGAAAATGAAAAACATTAAACTTGATGTTTTTGTTGCTAAGGAAAGGCATCTGAGAACAAGATAAACATGCTTGTTTTTTAACTCGTTTGCTCAGGTTCTGAATGAGGCGGTCGGTGCACTGCTCTACCACACAATTACTCTCTCTCGAGACGACCTTGAGAAGTTTAAGGGTCTTCGAGTCATTGTGAGAATTGGGAGCGGCTTTGACAACGTGGACATCAAAGCAGCCGCAGAGTTAGGTGAGGCACAAAACACACGTTGCTCTCGCTTGCATCACTTTGTGTCTGCGTTCCCTTTTCCCCTTGTCATACTTTTTTTCCTCGTCTTATTTTCCCCCTCCTTTTCTCTGCTTGATGACTTTGACTGGAGCTGTGCAATTTTGTACCGTAACACACCATCATCACAATCTCAAAGTGCACAGTAAACATGGAAGATCTTGTTTTTCCATTCTCCCTGTTTTACATGTGAGTCTCCATGTCATCCAATACAATAGAATACGCAAGATGATCTCCAAAAATTCCGTGCTCCTGGACACGGATGTTAAAGGAACAGACCACCCTTTTTTGATTTTCACATAATTGCAGTATCTCCAAGCATTATTCATGAACGTGCATATAATTTTCGTCTATGTGTTTGCATTGCCCCGTTTGACAGTATACCCAAATTAGGCATAGTAATGCAGGTCTATGGTACAAAATAAAACACCATCAAATGTACTTCTAAACCACTTTAAAATGAATGTAACATTCACCAGAGTGTAAAACAGCAATTTAATTCGGTCCAGTGATCACTTGTGGCTTGATGCTAAAGATACCAGTTACTTTCAGTGATTATGCTAAGCTATGCTAATAATTCTGATCCAATAAATCTAAGTACTGAAAACACAGAGAAGAAAATGATATGCACATTCATGAACGATGCTGGGAAATACTGCAAATATGTGAAAATAAAAAAAGGGTGGTCTGTTCCTTTAAGGATACGAAATCTGTGTCCAGGAGCACGGATTTTGCCAAAATTCCGTGGTCCTGGACACGGAATTATTTTCCGTGATGGACACACAGAAGTGCTCTCTCTATACTCCCACAGTTCTATGTTTCCACTGTCTTGTGTTTTTCTAATTTCAAATGTTTTTTCAAAAAAAAAAAAAAAAATTCTTACTCAGGTTAGAGTTGGGGATTGTTTTGGTCTGGGCACAGCTAGTATTCTTTCATTCATTATATGAATTTGATAGCCTATCAACCAACTGGAAAAGGTATTTCTCAAAAATATGTAACAGGTTAAGGTTAGGGAATGTTTTGCTCAGGGCACAACAATTGCTGTAGCATTATTTTGTTTAGGAATGGCATTTGGTATGTATCGAAAGCACTTCCGTGTGCCCATCAAGGAAAACTATTCCGTGTCCAGGAGCACCGAATTTTGGCAAAATCCGTGCTTCTGGACACGGCTTTCGTGTCCTTAACATCCGTGTCCAGGAGCACCGAATTTTTGGAGTTCATGCTGGAATACAATACAATACAATACAGCATGTATTTATATAGCACAGTATCACAACTATGGAGTTGAATCAAAGCGCTCTCAAATATACACACATACACATTCACACACCATCTCTGGAGGCGGCCGTACGGCGCCAATTGTCCGGGCTTCAAGTGAGAGTACACACGCACACAGTAATGATAATCCTTAAAAACAAGAGAGTACTCTGTATTGGGAGCGATCGTAACATGGTCTAAATTCATAACATCAAGATGTAGCCTACTTGCACAAGCCTGTCTTCTGTTCCCTGTTCTCAAACGTTCATTTTTTGTGTGTTTATTCTGTCCACCTCATGTGTACCTGTTGCATCACTTTACCTAAACCCTGGCCCTGACTCCTACAAACCACTTTCCACTCTTATTTGCAATGTTATTTATTCCTTTTTCAATTGTTCTGTCTCGTACATAAATTGATCACATGTTAGAGGGCTTGAGTTATGGTTCTCGTCATGCATGGCGGCGTATAGCAACAAAAGCTTTCTGTTCTATTCTAATCTTTTAGAATGTTCCATTGTTCTTTCTAACCATTTTGCCATATTCTTCCCTCCTCCTCTCTCTCTCTCTCACTCTTTCTTTTTCTTTTTTTTCCTTCTCCCTCTCTTTCTCTCCCCCTCCCCCATTCCGTTCCACAGGCATTGCGGTGTGCAACGTGCCGGCGTCGTGCGTGGAGGAGACTGCTGACACGTCCATGTGCCTGATCCTGAACCTGTACCGCCGCGTCACATGGATGCACCAGGCACTCCGGGAGGGCACCCGCGCCTCCAGCGTCGAACAGATCAGAGAGGTGGCCGGCGGGGCAGCACGCATCAGAGGAGAGACGCTGGGCATCATTGGCCTGGGTGAGAGATCTATGGATGGATGGATGAAAGGAGGGAGGGAGGAGGAAGGAAGGAATGAATGAATGAATGGAGGAACGCGGATGGATGGATGTGGCGGGTGGGTGGATCGATAAAAAGGAATGGATGGACAGATGGAGGAAGCGATGAATGGAAGAATGGACTGATGGGTGGAGAGTAGGAGGTAGAGGGGAACATAGGACCTGAGGAACATGGGACCCGGGGAACATAGGGATGACCCCCCATTGGCGCTGTAGATTAGCCTCGCGAGCCATCCTACGTACTTCCACCAAAGGATTGGCTCCACTACTAGTCTGACTCTTGTTTTCTGTGGAGCGATTGCAGCGGTAGGATCTTGATGCCGAACTTTCCCTAGAAAACAGCCAATAAGTGATTAATCGCCCTACATAGGGGAGGTCACTCGTGACGTAAACGTCTGCGCCAATGGCTCTAGTCTGCGCTATGTTGTTGTTGAGTAACTGTCGGCAATTGGGTGAGAGGTGTCCAATCATTTCAAACCATAACTGAGTGTAAACTTCGCTTCCTGCAATCGCGTCAGATCACACAAGCTCCAGACCATGAATACGAAATTAAATGGTATAGTGCAGGTTCAATTGTCCCAAAAATAAGGTTTAGGAACATTTCATATAGATTTTTTCAATTTGTGTTTTTTTATCAACTACAGACCCCATAGTCTTCGGATCCACCTGTTTCCAATTTTTTTCTGAAGTGGAAACGCCCAAAATCCAAGATGGCGGATATATGGTCATATTCTAACACAATTGAATGTAATTGAAAGAAACATGTCATATACATTTTTGGAATTGGTGTTTTTTATATTTCTTACACCCCCTGAACAAAAAACAACCTGTTTCCACCCCCGCCCCTTAAGTTTTAGTACCAAAATCCAAGATGGCTGACATGACATGTACAAAGTAGCATAAATGATGTATTTGGTGTTTTAAGGTCTCTAAAGTCATTGTTTTTTTTCTTGTATTTGTAATATTCACGATGGATAAAGGACTGTTCAGTCAGTCATTACATGAACTTCATTCAAAAATTATTCAATCTGTTGTAAAAATTCAACATGACATCAGAAAAGGCATTGAACGGCTCTTTTTATGACCAGATAATGTGTCTTATCCTATTTATTTGTAGGACCCCCTCTGAATACAAAACAACTTGTTTTTATTTTCCCTTTAACTTTCATAAGCAAAATCCAAGATTGCTGACAATATAGCAAAATAAGGACATTTTGGTGTTTTAACCCATTAAGACATGGCGTTATAAATTTGCTGTTACCAGAATGGCAATGACCAAGCCGTAGTGCATTACTAAAGGCCCTGTGTCATGTCATAGTATTGTAGTGCTATGGTAGTTAACTTTCAATGACTATTACAGCATGCCAGAGGAGGTAAGGCGTGCATTAAGGGGCTACGGTCTATTAAGCCATTCTGCAGTATTGTACGACTATTGGTAATATTTTGATAGGCACATAACTGTCATCATTACATGAAATGTTATCAACATTTATCTCATATTTTGCCAAAATTCAACATGGTGTCCAAAAACCCTTGAACTAGCAAATAACCTAGATCTCATCTATATCTGAACTGACCCCTTATCTCAATAGCATAGCAGCAGGTGGAGCCGGTGTGATTTATGACAGGAGTGGAGCCCTCTGTCCATCCTCACGATGCCTCAGTCTCGGAGGTAGAACATCTGAAGTTTGGGGTGACACACCTTAAATGTTGTGCGCAAAGATTGGCTTGCAATTTGCCAGTTGCAAAAAAAGGCCAGTTGCCTCCAACTAAACTCTATAGACTGATCAGGAAGTACAAAAAATCCTATTAATTCATTTCATAGAACTATCCAGAAGAGTGGGCAATAGGACTACCTCATTCCACACATTAATATAGAGAGAATACTCTGTAGCATCATTGACACAGACATGGGCGCCACTAGAGGGGGAAAGATGTTACAGATTCTAAGGGCCAAGGCACTGACAGCACTGACAGCACTGACAGGGGCGCTTATGGGGGCCCAAAAATCAAATCTTTTGTGGGGCCCAACATTTCTGGAGGTAGACACAATTTACATTCACACTTGTGCCACCAATACTTCATGATGCCAAAGGTCTTACAAAAGTATGATAGTGTGGCCATTACTAGGGTCATGGGTGTACACTGACTGTCATGCCAAAGAGCCTAGTTCTGTGAGCAGTCTGAGAGCATGGCAAGATTGTTGGAATTGGAGGAATGCAGCATCCCAGGTAGAACATTTGGTTTCATAGCCTTCAGATAAGCTGAAGCCGACCCTGAAGCAACTTTGTAGGCCTTGGCCTTGACATAGGCAGCCAAACCAGTGTATATGCAATGCTACTGTACAGGTAGCACTGCATAACAGGTACTGTACATTAATTGATTCATAGTAATTTTTGTTTGAACAATAATTTGGACCTGCACAAAATCTTATGTGCTTAAATTCACAAATGAATTGCTTTATAGACCTGAAAGCATTATGCTAATATTGATTTTGCTATATGAAATGACGGCCATTTTGGATTTTGTAATGGATTTAGTTTATGTGATGGCTGACTTCAGTCATGTAACAAATCTTACCAATAAAAGCCAACAATGGCTGAATAGACTTAAAAAAAATACTAAATATGCCAATTTTGCCAAATATGATGTCCCACTAAAAAACAAGCAAAACATTGGAAACAAGTGGTTTTCTACGAAATGTTGTCCTGGAAATTAAAAAAAAGATTAACTGAAGAAATTCAATCCTTAAAACAGCATTAATGGCGAATGTTCTGTACACAATGGCGGACATCTTGGATTTCCCACTAAATATTAAGGAAAAAATTGGAAACAGGTGGATTTGTATTCGGGGGGGTCCTAGAAGTAAAAAAAATGCTGAATGGAAAAATCTATATGAAATGTTCCTAAACTTACAACTGAACCTGCACTAGTACTATTATGGGATGGTCAGGACCAGGCTAGCTGTAGATGGCAGTAGCGCAAAGCTTGTGCAAGCCATCACCAAACCACAAAAACAAAAGAAGGAGGAGGGGACGATGGCCCCTTAGGAGACCAAAGTTGAGCACTTTCCTTTGCATTGGGTGGGTGGAGTTTGGAGTTTCTTTCTCTCATAGAAAAAAGTTGGTTTGGTTTTGGGGTGACGGATGGATGGATAGTCAACTACTAATGTATGTTGATGTTGTTTTGCCTGTAGGTCGTGTGGGCCAGGCGGTTGCGTTGCGAGCGAAGGCGTTTGGTTTCGGGGTGATCTTCTACGACCCCTACCTGGCGGACGGCGTGGAGCGCTCGCTGGGTCTGCAGCGCATGGCCACCCTGCAAGATCTCCTCATCCACTCGGACTGCGTATCCCTGCACTGCAGCCTCAACGAGCACAACCACCACCTCATCAACGACTTCACCATCAAACAGGTGCGCACGACTAGCCTGGGCGAAAGCCAACTGTTGACAAAAGCTAAGCTGTCTGGCAAAAGCTAAGAGGAATCTGTCCTTAGTTCTGAATTCAAATTGAAATTCAAATTGTGCTTTATTAGCATGACTGTTACAATACAGTGTTCCTAAAGCATTCAAATAACAAGACAAAAGTGTGTATAGTGTTACCTTAACCAATCACTTCGCGGGTGAGATCACCACTCTCACCTGTTCGCTGATTGGCTGGTCGATTGACANAACCGTGAGTGGACTGAGCTAGGAGGGTTTGGCCAGACTATGTACATCTTTGGGTGGAAGTATATAGGATGGCATCGCCAGGCTAGCGCTCACCCACCGTAGATGTAAACCATTTACCGGTACTAAATCTGCACTGTGTAGGATGGTGGCCAGAGTAGGAATTGCAGCTATGCTGCTGCTCATTAGAAACTGCTGCCTATTGCCAAATTTGTTCTTTTCATGTCATTTACTAAATAGTAGGACTGTAACTATTGTATCGAACCGAGAAATCGTGATGCACAGAAGATGGCAAGAAGTCACACATAGACGATAGGACTTCTTAACAGTCAGTTCCAATATTAAAATGCAAAAAGTCAAAAATGGTGGATATCTCATTTTGGAAAAGAGTTCTTCATATAATTTGTCATGTAACGTCATGGTTTTTTTTCCCCCCTGTGTTGCAGATGCGTCAGGGTGCGTTCCTGGTGAACACGGCGAGGGGAGGGCTGGTGGACGAGAAGGCCCTGGCACAGGCCCTGAAGGAGGGCAGGATACGCGGAGCTGCCCTCGACGTACACGAGACAGAACCCTTCAGGTGAGGGCCTGCAAACAGCCTATCTTGATGCCTCGTCCACGTCCAAAGCAACCTACGCTAACTGAGCGGCAAAAGTCATTATTTCTCTATGGGGGGTGAGCGAAATGGGCTACCAGAGCGAATTTGCCAGAAGCAAAGTGAACTGAGCGAACAGAGTGAATTTTAACGATTAATGTCTTATGGTTATGAGCTGACGTGGTTCGGCGACAACCAATTGGAATGTTCATTTTTCCGAATGTCCCAGGCTGTCAAGCCACAGCTGTTATGTGATAAGCTAAGTCCAACATGTCATTGTCACGTCCAGAGCGAATAAAGCGAATTCATGCGAAACTCCTGCTACCTCCGCTACAAGGCAGCGTAGTTCGCTCTTGGTGTTGTGAACAAGGCATAAAGGTGCTGCATGTAGGATGGTGGCCGGAGTAGGTGTTGCAACTATGCTGCTCATGTGAACGGGCAGCATGAATTCTGGAAATAAACTACTGAAAATACTTTACCTTTAAATCTTTATCTGTGACATCAGAGCAACCTTTGGCGTACACGAGATGGAACTCTTCAGGTGCATGTTGGGAAGGTCTTGAACCTGATCTGTAACGCCCACACCTCCTGTCAACGTACCCAAATGGGTGAAATCTGCTCATATTTACACTTCCCCATACCTCAGTTTCTCCCAGGGTCAGCTGAAGGATGCCCCCTCCCACACCAAGACAATTTTGTGTGTGCGCGTGCGTGTGTGTTGGTTATGTTCCCGTACCTGTGTGGTGAAATCTGGTCATATTTGACACTCTCCCGTGTGTGTGTGTCGTCAGTTTCTCCCAGGGTCCCTTGAAGGACGCCCCCAACCTGATCTGCACCCCCCACACCTCCTGGTACAGCGAGCAGGCGTCCATAGAGGCCCGGGAGGAGGCAGCCCGCGAGATGAGGCGCGCCATCACAGGTTGGTCTTTATTGGTAAAAAGAGAAGTCAGCACACTGTGCAGGGCTGATGGTATTCAGGCTCCATGCCTGATTTCAGGCTTGACAGAGTTTGCAAAAATAAAAACATTGATAATAATTAGCCATTAGGTTATTCTTATCTCAGAAAGTGTTACAGGTTCAGGGTTTTCTTCTATCAGGCTTGAATAATGGTCATACACAGGCTATTAAATGTTTGAATAATGTGTCAAAATAGGCCTACGTTACGTCACTATGCAGTATCTTGTCGTCGTTGTTAGAGCAGGGGAAAAAGTTCAGGCTCAGGATTTTTTTTCACTATCACCCCTGCACTGTGGTCCTGCTGGGTCGAAACGTTGTATGACCTGAATACATTTTCAAAGCGGTGCCACAGTGTGCGGACGTCTACTCTTTTCCACTATCAGATGCGCCTTTGTCCCGCACTTGGCCTCAGAGAGGTGGGATGTGCATACTCTTACTCTTGTGAAGATTCTATGGTCTCAATTGGATTTGGTAGTCACAGTGTGAGGTGCGGCCCTACCCTGGCACTATAACTGTAGGGCACTCGTCTGCTACGCGATTGACCCTGGTTCCTGATTCCGACCTGGGTCCTTTGGCGACCCTTGTCTCTCTCTCTCTCTCTCTCTCTCTCTCTCTCTCTCTCTCTCTCTCTCTCTCCCCCCCCCCCCCCCCCCCCCCCCCCCCCCTCACTTCCTGTCCAACTCTTCTCTGCACTATCGTAATAAAGGCCAAAAATGCCCCCAAAAAGTAGTTGTGAGTGCTGGGTATAAAAGAATGCCTAAGGAAAAAATAAGAAATGTTTTTTTTCCCCCCTGTTGCCCTACTTTCAGCATAGGTCGCTGAAGAAGCTTAGACATTTATTTGTTTGGTTTGGTAATGTTATCTTTAAAGAAAAAAAAAATCTCATCACAGTTCTGCTCTGGTTTTACAACCTTGGACATTAAAAAATAAGCATCATTATTTTCACTACAGCAGAACGTTTTGTGAACTCTTCTATATTGGAGATATGCATCAGTAATTATATGCGTTATGTTTGACGTTTCTTACTCAGTTGTGCTAACGAACCTTAAAAAAAAAACACTTGGCTTCTGCACTTATTCTGTATATTTCCTGCACACTTTGTAGCTACAAGTGATGTATCTTATGATTAACAGCATGTGCTTGATTGTAAGGACTTTCGATAAAAGGCGCCTGTCTGATGTGATGTGATGTGATGTAACGTAATGTACACAGGTAGGATTCCAGACAGCCTGAAGAACTGTGTGAATAAGGAGTATTTGATGAGCACCTCCCAGTGGACGGGCATGGAAACTACCGCGGTGCACCCAGAGGTCAACGGAGCTGCAGCATACAGGTGAGGTGTGTGTGTAAGAGAGAGAGAGATAATGAAGGCATGGGTGAAAGGTGAGTGTAGCATGTTTGACACACGCATCCATGCACGAACGCACACAGTCCGAGAGAACACGACTGGCAGCAGCCTACACAGGTGCAGGTTTGGCCAAACGGAGAGGCTGGGTACTTTCCATGATCCTAACTCCCTTGTGCTTGTGGTGTCAAGATGACGTCAGAAGACATCATTGATGACAGACGTTTAATTCAATATCTTACAAACTCCCGGTTCAACGGTCATTTTCTCCTTTGCAATCCGGCTGTCGAATGGGGAAAACTCCCCCCAAAAAAACTTGTTGTGGCTAAGCTGACAGCATGGAAACTTCAGGGAAACATGAGGCCACAAGCGCAGGTCGAAGACAGGAGTCAGGATAATGGAAAGAACCTTTTGTGTGTCAACAAGTCCTCCGTAAAAGTCCTCCAAGGGCCGTATTACGAACACTAACCAGGATTGCCCCCTGCACTTAAGGCCTATATTGAAAGTAGCCACCTTAAATTGTTAAAAGCAGACCCCACCTTCTCTAGGTCCCCTGAATATAAATGAATTGTATTGCAAATGTCTTTTCTAAGTTTCCTTTACAAAGTATGTCATATTTCATGTGAAGCTGCATTAAAACTGTATCGGAGGGCGGATTAAACGGACTCATGGGCCGCAACCGGCCCTTCGAGACATAGGTTCCCCACTCCTGACGTACAGGGTAGCATGCCTGGCGTAATCACCACAGCAAACGGTCATAGTCACGCCTTGTCCTGTGTACTCAAACCAATAATGTTCTATTTCCTTCACAGGGTAAAATCCGTCTTGTAATGTCTTGTTGTGGCTAATGTCATTGTCTTGTCTCCCCCCTGTGTAATGTCTTATGAACTGGTAGTGTATTGTGTTGCAACTGGACAGTTCAAATGATTCAAATCCTTTTCACTATGGTGTGAAAGTTGGGGGACCCTATGGAGGGCAGATTTGGTCAGGGCCCTTGGCAGTTGCCTAGCTTTTCATAATGTTAAGTCCATCTCTGCTGTATTAAAGCGATGGTTCGGAGTAGAATCACCCTAATGCCATTTGAACCGTGACACCCATCCACCTTTACACCCTAAGTGTTTTCTGCCGCAGGCTTACATCAACAGAGTTGCCGTGTTATTCGATGTTTATTCCGGTTAGCTTGACTCAAGCGCATATGGATACTGGGCACCGTCTCCAAACTTTCCCCACAAAAATAACATGTCATGACACCAAACTTCTGCAGTAGCACAAATATGGTCTGTACTCACGAAACGAAGCATTTGGAAGTTTGGAAATAGTCCAGGAGTTTATTATTATCAACACAAGCCGAATAGCTTCTCTGCTGCTAAAGCTGCGCCAACGTTACTTCCGTCATCTAAGACAAGCATGTAAGAGTCCTCAACGAAGCTCATAATATGCACAATGAAAAGTGAATTCAGCATCAGTATTGATAACGAAAATCCTTGTCTAATTGATAGTAGGTAAGATTTGAAATATCTTTTAAGTATTGCCTTGAAAATATAAGCCTTAATCACAATTCAGTGAAAACTTTTTTAACACTCTCGTCTGGAAGTTTGTTGAAGACTTTTACGGGCTTGTCTCATATGACGGAAGTAACGTTGGCACAGCTTTAGCAGCAGAGAAGCTATTCAGCTTGTGTTGATAATACTAAACTCCTGGACTATTTCCAAACTTCCAAATGCTTCGTTTCGTGAGTACAGACCATATTTGTGCTACTGCAGAAGTTTGGTGTCATGACATGTTATTTTTGTGGGGAAAGTTTGGAGACGGTGCCCAGTATCCATATGCGCTTGAGTCAAGCTAACCGGAATATACATCGAATAACACGGCAACTCTGTTGATGTAAGTCTGCGGCAGAAAACACTTCGGGTGTAAAGGTGGATGGGTGTCACGGTTCAAATGGCATTAGGGTGATTCTACTCCGAACCATCGCTTTAATACTTGGTTTAGCTAATGTGTTTTTCTTGCGTCTCTTTTCTTGTGTGTCCAACGGGCCTGATTAGATAGTGCTCATGTCATGTGTCCCTCCTGTGTAATATTTGATTTAGCTAATGCTTTTTATCTCTTCTTGTGTCTCTCTCTCTTGTGTGCGTCCTGCAGGTTCCCTGCAGGCCTGATTGGCGTGGCGGGCAGCCTGCCCGGCTCGGGGGCGGGCGTGGAGAGCCTGGTGGCGGCGTCTCTGCCCATGGCGCACGCCATCACCCCCGTTACCCAGCTGCCCCACACCCCCTCGCCCGGCCAGCCCGCGAAAGCAGACTCGGACAGAGACAACCCCTCCGACCAGTAGCAGCCTTCTCCAACCCTACATTCCAGCAGCCAAGGCCATTATCATTGTTATTGTTGTTATTATTAGTAGTACTCTTTATTATTATAATGTCTCTTTCTCTCTCTTTCTCTCTCTCTTGTTCTCTCAACATGCAGTTTTTGTTTTGGTTTTTTTTGTCGGTTTTTTTGCCTTTCTCTTGTTCTCGCTCGTTCTCTCTGAAAATCATGTTGCTTATGTTGTTTTTTTTTTTTCTCTCCTAGTATTCCAAGTGCATAGACCGCGCGTTGTGCAGGATTTTTCCTCACCCCTCTATCCTTTCATTTAATTTTATTATTTCTTTTTTTTTTTTTGGTTGGTCCCCTCGCATTCAGCCCCACCTCGAGCAATAAGTCTTTTTGTGAAGACTGCGTTATTTTACTGACGAGTGAGCTTGGTGTGCTTTAATGAACACTTAACGCCCCCATTCCCCCCCTTTCCCCCACCCCTTTTCTTTTTCAAACAGTATTTCTTAACCATCTTCTTTCTCATTCATCAGTTTTGCCCATCCAAATTATCTTCCCTGAGTCCGTATGTCTGGGTGGGTGGTTGGTTAGTGTCTGCCCGAGTCCGTATTTCTGGGTGGGTGGTTGGTTAGTGTCTGCCCGAGTCCGTATTTCTGGGTGGATGGCTGGTTGATGCCTGAGTCGGTGGGTGCTTTCCAATATGTGGACTCCCATCCTCTGCCTGTGCTTGTGTTTCCCAGCTGTCAGCCTAGCCACAACAACTTTTGGGGGACTATTCTTCTTTCACCATCCCACTTTTGCAAATGAGTATATGACATTAGAATTGAGCTTTTGAGAGATTTTGAAATGCAATTCTGTTGTCGGTAACGTCATCATGTGGCCACAAGGAGGCAAGAGAGGGTGGAAGTCGGCAAGTTGGAAAGAACCCCTCATGTCTAGGTTGGATGGCTGGTTACTGTCTGCCTGAGTCCGTATGTCTGGGTTGGATGGCTGGTCGGTGTCCTACTCCTGCTTCACCACACTAAACTCTATTTTTACTACTCTTTCCTATTCACCGTATTTCAAAGCGACTATTTCTGCCATTTCTTACATTATGCTCTGAGTCCTGTAACGTGTGTGTGCGTGAGCGTGTGTGTCTGTGCGTACGTGTGTTACGTGCCTTTTTTTTCACCTTCTGAAGTTATTTTTTTTCTTCATCTAATGCTCAGGAGTGCCCGTTTCACTTGGGGTTCACAGTGTGACTTGTGGCGGCCGAAAAATCCCATTTCCTGTAAAAAAAAAATCATGACGTCATATCCTTCATAATGGCTAAAGAGTCTGGGGCTTGGTGGTTGGTTGTATTGCTTGTTTATCTCTCCCCCCCCCACGATTGGTGCACTAAGCAGGGTACAAAAGTAATGGGACTCGCGCCCGGCCCTCTCCATGGACAAACCTAAATGATTATTTTTTCATCACTAGCCAAATTTGCCGAGTAGATGTTAATCGTACAAACCAAACACACACTCACTGCCAGTCAGAGTGGTTAGTAAGCTTCTACCAGCTAAATTGAATTTTCAACAACATTTGGCTGCTTGGCAGATTATTTAGGCTGGTAATTTATAGCCCTGGCCCAGACCTACGTAGTTAACGAAGTGAGGTTTCCAGACAGTCCCACCAATGAGCACTTCGACAGCACCGTCAACTGTGTGTGGGCGGCGGCTCTCTGATGGGGTGTGTGCAGACGTAGTCCGGTGTTTGTTACTGGTATGTAAGCTCTACTGCTTTCATCATAGCTCGTTCATAGGAGATGTAATGCGCCAACCTCTACAACTTTATAACAATACAGCTATACAACAATAGAAGATATGTATATATAATGCACCAATCTGTATGTCTAGCTGTGAAGCTACACTAATGCAATTGGAAATGCATAACATTAATAAATATATTTAGCTATATAGGAAGAAAGCATGTGGTTCCCTTTTGCTGAAATGGATGATGATGATTGGAGCTGGACTTTGTATTTTCAACACTATCCTCAAGGCATAACGGCCTTGTTGCGCGGTTCAGTTGTGAGCGTCCCCTTCTGTCTGCTTTTCTCTGATTTAACGTTCTTTTACATCCGATGAGGCCTTCTCTTGTTGACATGGTGACATCTCTCTCTCTCGTTCGCTCTCTCTCTCTCTCTCTCTCTCTCTCTCTCTCTCTGCTGTTTTCCCAGGTCAACACACGTACTTAACGTCATCTGTATGACTTACCAATGCATAGCTGTAGTAGTAGTAGGAAGCCTACTGTAGTACTCCCAGGGAGATGGTAAGAATATGGCGAAGTGATAAACCTCACCAACTTAACTTAAAGAAAGTGATAAATCTGCTAATAGGTAGCCCTTCAGGCGTCACCTACTCAAAAAAATTGAGTGCTCCGTGCTCCTCTCTTAGCAGTTTTACTGCTACCTGCCGGTTAGCTTAACAGGGTTTGCTTCTGATCCACTTTCTGAAATCTCCCCTCTTTCAACATGAGTGCGGCTGCTGTTGTAGTTCTTTGGTTTGGTCAGCAGGTGGCATAGTCTTGAGAGTTTTCTCTTGTTAAGCTGTAACATGCATCAAGCCCAGATTTGGAGCAGTTGTTTTCTGCATATTGGGTATGTGTGTTTTTGTTTTGTTTTGTTTTTTGTAAGCATTTTTTGTTTTTTCATTCTGGTTTTGTTTTCTTTTGTTAGTGTCTAGTGCACAGTCGACACTCGTTCAGTTCAGTTAGAGTTTATGCATAGGCAATTGTGCTGGTTGTGACTTCGATATGTATACCCTTTGGAATATACATTGAGTGTGTGATATATCCATCCATTTTCCTTATAGCTTTTCAGTATGTAAAATTTTGTATTTCAAAGGAGTATATTGAATGGCCTTATCAGCTCTGACTGTGCTAGAAGTTTCACATCGTTTTAATACATTAGATTTTTTTTTTTATGTTCAAAACCACATCACATTTTCACATCTGGTCGCGCTCTTGCTAAATGCAGTGTTCATAGTTTCCCCAAATGTGCATCTTTTCATTTCTTTCTTAAAACAATTGTAAAGCTCACTGAAAGAAAACTTTCCAAATGACTTTTTTTTCCCCTCTCTTGGTGGTCTTTGAGTGTGCACCCCCAAGCGTGTGTGGATGTGTGTGGATGTGTGTGTCAGTGGAATAACATATTAGTACCTCATTAACAGATGTTGAATGTATGCTTGAAAAATCCTTCTCTCTTCTTGCGGCCCTGTTAGGGGGGTTGAATTACAGCTATATCTCTCACCTGTGACCAGAAGATGTGTGGAGGTATTGAGCTCTGAGCTTTTTTGCCCTGCCCCTTGATTTGATTTTGTCTTCAATCCCGTGCAAGAGTTGAACGATCTTGACCCGCTTAAGTGTACAGTTCTCCTCAGGCTTCTAGTCACTCACTCTTAACACTTTTTGGATCTTTTTTTTTTTTACTGGAAAAGAAGAGATTAACTAAATGAAACCCTACATGTTTGAGCATCAAAAGCACAACGCTTTTGCCCTCTTGGTTTCTTGAAATGACATCATTGAGGTGTGGTGATGTTGTTTTAAATATTACAGTTGTGTGACAGACATACAGGACTTTTGGGATCTTTTAACGTTCATCTGTATACATAATAAATGATGATGCTTTTTGGCATGTGTCATGGCATGCAAACAGTGGTAACACTTTACTTGACGCGGGCGTTATGCGTATGACATAATGTTTATGACCCATGCATGACTGCATTATGATAATGTCATAAACATTGTATGACTGTCTTTACGCGAAATTCGGTTATGACAAACGCAGGTCTAACAATGTCAACTTTTCATGGCCATACAATGTTTATGACATTGGCATTATGTTTTTGACTTTTTCATGACACTGTTATGTCATATGTCGTATGACGCCGGTGTCAAGTAAAGTGTAGTCCAAACAGTTTTGAAGGGCGGTTGAGGTGAGCGGGGATGTTTATTGTTGTATGGGCTAACTTATAACAACCATACAATGAGTGGGAAGTACTGCCTTCTCCTTCAGTAGGTCTTCTGAACCAGCCACCCTGGACAATGTTTAGTGTGCGTTTGGTGTGAGAGAGACGACCCACAGTTAAAACAGTAGTTTAAGAGGCCTCTGCTTTACTTATTCAAGTGACCTGAAAAATGAAATGTAAAATATATATGTTTTACAATGTATGGAAATCTTTGCAAGGTTATAGCTTCTTCAAGACATGTCCCTGGCCTCGATCAAGAATTATTACTCGTCATTAGCACAAAGCTGAAATTAAGGCTTTGTACACACCCTGTATTTGTCCCTTTTTTTGTAGCTAGCATTCATTTTGGTAGACCGACTTAATGTGTATTTTTTCCTTATACTTTTATTGCAATGTTGATTTTTTTTGGCATAATTGTGGTCTTTTTAAAACTGATCTGGTTTTGTGATCATCTGTGAATGTATGTTAAAACCCCCTTTTTTGTCCTTTTTCTGTCATTTATGGTGGATGTTCTAAAGTACGTGTTGTGCGGAAAACATTTCATGTCAATGCAATGCCATTTTTATTAGACAAAGCTGTTATATTGTAGTGCCACCCCACCCCTCCCACCCCCCTTGATTTAATTAAACCATGATCCCCTGATTCATTCTTGTGAACCTTTTGGAAGAGTCACACACTTAAAGCTTTTTTACCGCTATCTTTCATCCCAATACACTCTTTACTTGGTTGGTCACCACTTGGATGCGTTACCATTATTATTATTATTATTATTCATTTTCAGACTTGACTAAAGATGACCATAGTGCATATCAAGTAGGGATACTTTATCACTAACGTGTGTGTGTTTGTGAAGCCGTCTCGGGGCTTTACAAAAAAAGAAATGTTACTAGTCACCAAAGCTGTGCAGCTTATGTGAAGAGGGGGGTTTTCTGTCCGCATGGAGGTTTAAAAAAAGGTATACCAAGATGAATGGATATGGACTTGGCAAAACGAAAAACAAAACAAAACAAAAAAAATCACACTTTGCTCAGGGTTTTAAAAATGCAAGCAAATTCTACAGTTGTAAAGAGTTCTACAGTTGTGTGGAGTTCTGCAGTCATACAGTCCATTGTAGAATCGACACATTTGCCCCCTTGTTTCCTTCTGTTGTAGGTTCATATCAGATAACAAATTGTAGAATATTTTAAATAAACTTGAGGTAACTGTTGACATTTTGAAGTGTATTTTCACATGTGAGCCGCTGGTTTCCCCCCCATGTTATTTAACTCCCTACACACTTTTTTTCTTTTCTTTTTCTTTTTTTGTTTTGTTTTTGTTTTTTTGTTTGTGGATTTAAAAGCCTTTCCTTTCATCTTAATGGAAAGTATTTCTATAACTAGGCTCTCCAGCTTTACTTTGGTTTTGTTTACTTTTTTAATAGAAACAATCATGTTTGTGATGGTCATTTCCACAAAGTATTTTAATAAAATTACCAAAAAAAAGTCTTGCTGTGCCTGTCTTTTGAATGGGAAGTGGTGGTTTGGTGATGGCAAACCAGGGCATAGTTGCACAAGATGCAGCCAGGGCCTTTCAAGAACTTAAAAAAAAAAAAAAAAAAAAAATCCATTCCTTAAAGGAGACCTTTGTAAGATGGTGGCCAGAGTAGGTATTGCATTTGCAACTATGCTGTTCATTGAAACTGCCGTATATTGTTAAATTTGACCACCTTTTCATGAATATTTACTGAGTGATAAACTAATATTTACGAGTGTGACCACTAGTACAGTAAGTTTTGCAGCTAAAATGTCTATTTCTGGGAATTCGAGATGGTGGACAATGGAGAAGATCCTGTATGAAAAGAGCAATCCCAGTGATTTGAATACTTAAAATTCCATGGCGGTGGTTAGTAATTCATGAAAAAAGGTAGCATTTTTGAATGGGCAGTATTAATGCTGGAAATAAACCGCAAAAAAATGTTACACATTGCACCTTTAAATTTGGAATCTTCTGTATAGTAAATGCAGTGCATACTACTTGTATAAGAGTGTCCTCAAACCATTTGCCCAAAACATTGCAATGAGTTTTGACTGGACAATGACTGACAATTGTTTAGACCAGTGGTTGTCAACCTTTTTTGAACAAACGCCCCCTTAGCCTCATCACAAACCTCCCAACGCCCCCTTGACCTCATCATAAGCCTGACAACACACCCCTTAGTATTAAACAATTAAATGGACTAATGCCCCCCCCAGTTGTATGCCTCTCAATGCCCCCCTAAACCTCCCCAACCGCCCCTGTTGAGAAAAACTAGTTTAGACCTTTGAGCTTTTCTACTGGAATTCATTATTGGGCTTAGTCTCTGTATTAGTAGGCTACAGTGTTCAGACAACTTGTTCATTCCAAATGGATCTGACAGACCCAAAGTTTATTGAGTCTACCAGTTATGTATCTTCTAACATTTTACAATAAGCACACCACACTGAGCCAGCAGTATGGTGAATTGTAAATTGTAGATAGGTCATATTGTATGTAAATGCATCACTTGTATGGCAGTCATTGAATCAAAACTTGCTGAAATACAATAAAGGGAGGAGGGGGAGGTGGGGTGGCATACATGACTTTTACTTTGACGACCGCTTCCGATTTGGCTTCTAGCCGGATGTTTATTGTGGTTGCTGGGGTGAATGTTAACGGCAGCAGTCGCGGAAGTTTAGGAGGTTGGAGAAAACCAAACAAACATTTTGATATGGTAAGATTGCATTTTCCAACCCATGTATTTCAGGTCTGCTCTTGCTATGTTCTGGTGGGCAGAGTAAACGTTTGAACAGCCTTGGAAATCGTGCGATAAGTTAGTAATAAGCGGGGTTAACTGACAACGATTGTGCAACGTGCACACATCACAACTAGTCACAAGCAGACAGCAATGACTTTCTTATTTTGTGGTTTAGATTGGTCAACAAAGTCCTCTTTTTCAGACGCGTAACAACCACAAGATCAGGGTTTGACAGTCAAACCGATCTAGATCTGTCTAACCGCCCCGACCATAGAATCAGATTCTTAGTTTTCTGAATAAATGCTATGGTACACCTGTCGATGGTACTCAAGCATTAGTGCGTATCAAGGTACTTACTGTATCATTGGTGCGTATGCTACAAAGCAATATCGAAGACCAACATTGGCCATTCAATCCTCTCAGCCTGAAGAACTGTGGGAACTGGAAGCATCAAACTGTCATAAAGTAAAACTATGGCCGTATGCAAATAAAACATTGACCAATCTGAAAATGTACTTTAACGTTGTTGTTGTTGTTGTTGTTGTTGTTGCTGCTATACTGTTGGTGGTGGTGTTGTTACATGTCTCCTATTTTGTTTGTTTGTTTTGTATAATTTGACTACAGTCATGGTCTACACACTCATTTCTGATTAGATCATTTATTTGTCTTTACAGAAAAAAAGATCTATAATTTCTGAATGCATTTCTGAATGTCTATTGTCTTCTTTATCCTTATTTTGCCCTTATTTAATCAATTTTATTTTATTTATTGTAAGTTTTAGTGTGTTTTTTTGGTAGGGACTACGCATGAAAAGTAGTATTTGATCTAATTCTGGTATATCTATTTTTTTATTTATGTATTTTTCACATACAAATGTTCAATAATATGCTATGCATGGTCCCTCTAATAATCTTATTTCCTTTCATGCAGGCATCGGGTTTCAGGAAACAGGCAGCCCCGATGACGCAGCGTAAGAAAGGGGGCTCCAAGCCGGACATCACTGAGGAACAGAAGCAGGAGATCAGAGAGGCCTTCGACCTGTTCGACACCGACGGCTCTGGCACCATCGACGTGAAGGAACTCAAGGTAAGATGACGTCCAGAATATGTGCAGTGCACACAGGGCACTAAATTAACACCCGCAAACCGGCAAAATTCTTTGATCCAATGGTGATTTAAATATTCACACCCCTCTTCACACACACTCTTCACATGCCTATTTCACCTGGGTCTCTTGTCAGTTGAATTGTCGATTAATTGCGATTCACGTTTTTTAATCGATTAATGCATTGATCGATTTAAGTCGATTAATCAATTAACCGTTTGCATCCCTATATGCAATACGCCACCATTCTACACAGTGCACCTTTAAACTGATTCTAATATTTCATTGTGTTGTTTTCCTTTCTCCTCTCTTCCTCTTCAGGTTGCGATGCGTGCGTTGGGCTTTGAGCCAAAGAAGGAGGAGATTAAGAAGATGATCGCGGACATCGACAAGGAGGGCTCCGGCACCATCGACTTCAATGACTTCCTCTGCATGATGACCAAGAAAATGGTACGCTTAGAAATATGGTCATACTCAACTCCAGTAGTAGGTGTTGTTTAAGTGTTACCAAGGATTCCAAAGGCACAGTGCTTGATAAAGTTGATAAAGGCTTGATAAAGCTTTTAACCCATTGATGCCTAAAGCACCTGCAAAAAACGCCTGCTGAATGGCGAAGCCCTTGTTTGGAAAGTTGCCCTCAGCCTATAAAAACCTAAATATCTCAGCCTCTGCACATGAAAACATGAAATAAGTTGCATTTAAACCCTAAGACCCATATCTTGCATTTGAATGTCTTCATTCAGCTGTAACATGCCATCATTGTTATTTTTTTTTAAAATCTCAAGAGCCTGAATGCAGCGTTTATGTGTCTCCAGGCACCAAAGGTTAAACAACATACAAGTCATCAGGCTAAAATGGATTAATATGGGCTGACGCATTGCCACAAGTGTCGTCTTCCAAGCCCATCCATTGGCAGCGCTGTAAAAAGCAAAACAAAAACATCCTTTTACATTTTCTTGAAGGTAGAGGGTGTAGTTTTTAGTATTTTAGTTGCAAAATCTTTTTGTCTTTTATCAGAGTGAAAAAGATTCCAAAGAGGAAATTCTGAAGGCGTTCAGACTGTTCGACGACGACGGAACTGGAAAGATTTCTTTCAAAAACCTCAAGAGGGTTGCCAAGGAGCTGGGAGAGAATTTAACGGATGAGGAATTACAGGTAAGGGCTAACTGTCACCCGGCGAGTTAACTTGTCAAGTAGAGTGGAAATAACAACAAGACAAAGGTGGACTTCCCCACCTCATCAGTTAAACAAAAAAGAATATTCATCGGGATATATAAGTAGGCACTGACACACACACACACATACACATACACATACAGAGACAGACAGACTGTGTGTGTGTGTGTGTGTGTGTGTGTGTGTGTGTGTGTGTGTGTGTGTGTGTGTGTGTGTGTGTGTGTGTGTGTGTGTGTGTGTGTGTGTGTGTGTGTGTGATGGCTGATGGGTTAATGCCGTCCGTTGCTCTGCTTTGACAGGAAATGATTGACGAGGCTGATCGAGATGGCGACGGGGAGATCAACGAGCAGGAGTTTCTCAGGATCATGAAGAAGACCAGTCTCTACTGAAGCTTTCTTTGTCTCTTTACTGTCCTTTTCCCTCCTTTTCTAGCTTTACTCTTATTTATTTTTGTACTGTAACTAACTGACACTACTTTCGGATGCTGGATTATTATCTCTCTTTTCCTACTGATGGTTGTTTAAACTTTTGTATTACGTTGTGAAAATAAAACGGCAAGACTTGTAATAATGTTTCTGTGGGGTTACTTTTTTAACAGGGAGCCACACACATACAGTACAGGGTGCCAAAAATGCACCTTACTTCAAGTCATTGTAAATGATATGTTCATGAAGGTTCTCAAACTGACAGGTGCCGGCTCTGCTAGCGATGGTGAATCACTCAGTTTTCTTGGTCTTTTTCTGAACTCACTTTCAGTGGCTGCATTCACTTTCAGTGACAGTTGCATGTATCATAGCGCAGAGTCTAGACTGTAGGCAGTTTGAGACAAAACAATAAAGCTATGTCTGATCATTTGATTACATTTGTATGAATTTCACTAAATGCAACTTGGTCGAAAGTAGACCTTGGGTTTGTGTCTCATGTAAAGGTGTCTAGACCTACTACTGTATGTGAGATACAATATACAATATCTATACAATATTTGGTTTATTGTCTGATGGGAGATGTGTGGTCCATTAAACGAGCTACTTCTCATTTACTTTATAGGTTTTGGTAGTTTTTGTGAAGGTATTGTACAGTAGTGTGTGTTATAGTCATTGTGCTTCGTTTAGGGCAGGGGTGGGGAATCTATGTCTCGAGGGCCCCCAATGTAATTTTAATGTCATGCAACTTCACATGAAATGTGATATATTTTGTAATGGAATCTTAGAAAATACAATTAAGCTATATTCAGGGGCCCTAGAGAAGGTGGGGTCTGTTTTAAAGGTGGTTGCCTTCAATATAGGCCTAAAGTGCAGGGAGAAATCCTGGTTTGTGTTCATAGTACGGCCCTTGGAGGAGTTTTACGGTCCTCGGATGAATTTGAAGTGGCCCCTCAAATGAAAAGGGTTCCACCTCCCTGGTGTAGGGGTTGGCAAGTATAGGATTGAAGGAAGAAAATGACTGCACTCTTCAGATTTTCCTTTGTTTATACATCTCAATGTTGAAGAGGGGCACTGCCCTAAACGTTCGTGGGAGAATAAACAAAGAAAATTCTGAAGAGTGCTGTCCTTCGCATCCTTCATTCATCTACAGTAGGCTATGTTTTTCCGCATCCAGTTATAAAACTATGAGAATCAGTAGGCGATAGTGCAAACGCGTCTCCCCCACTTGTCAGTATAGCATTTCCTCGTTTGACAAGGCAAGTTTATTTTTGTTATTGTTGTTGTAGTTTGTTGTTGCTGTGGGTATTATACCATTGGAGTGATTGTATTGTATTGAATTGCATTGCATTGTAGTTTAGTTAATGTGGGTGTGAGTGTTGTTTCCTTTAAGGCGGCACAGCTTAAAGGGCTTCTGACTGATATCGAGAAAGGAAAGTGACTGTGAACGGCATATGAAACATTTTGAGCTGTATAGTTAGTATAACCTTTTGGAAAGCAATCAAAAAAAAAAAAAGACGACGACGTCTGCCCTTGATTGTGATTGCAATTCAACATGGAAAGTCAGAACAGGAGAATAGAGCGCATATAATATATGAAATGTGTATGAAATGACGAAAATGGAAAATAAATGAAATCGCAAACTAGGAGTGAAGGAGTAAAACATTGCACAATGTACATGTATGCAGACCAGTCCTCAATGAGCCATGACATTCAAAAATGGACAAATTACTGTGTACCTGTACCAAAATATGTCTCATCCAAGGACCTATTACTGCACGGGCCTACCGGGCCCAGGCCCAGGGCAGGGCCGTAACCACACATTTTCAAATACCGAGGTCAAATACTGCGTGCTGTACGGTATACCATACATTTAGAATGCTTCAAATACTTCAGCCAAACTCTCAAGATTGTTTTTATTAATCACTACCTTGAGGATAAATGGAGGTGTCGTATACAGACTGAATTTGTCATTGTTGATCATGTCTATCAATTTTCATCATAGACTTTACATTACTGAAAAAAATACAGAGGACATGACCTCTGTGTCTTCAATGGTAGTTACGGCCATGGCTCAGGGGCCCACCAGAGCCAAATAGGCCGTGAAGGGGAGTGTGTCTATGTTCCAACGGCCCAATTGTGTCGCACGGTGTTGACAACAAATATGAAAAAAGGAAAATACGGTGACTGTGAAGGTTGTTCCGACACATTGCTGCACAGCCAAGACCTTTGTCTATGATAATATACCTCTATATTTTGGATTTGAGCTAGGCTACTTTTTTTCTTTTCAAAAATTGAAAACCTGTTTTAGCAACATTCTCAACAATGAGTCAAGTAACAGATTTAAAAAATGCACTTTAAAAAACCTCTGCATACTGTAACCAATGCCTAAGAAGCTGTTTACACTTACAGTATATGGGCATTTTTGAAAGCGCATTGGTTTTGGCCACTTGTTGTAAACAGAGTTTTAGAATGCACATTTCAAAACTCTGGTTTTGAAAAATATCTAATTTAGGAGTTTCTTATGTTTTGCTCACATTTTCTACCAGATTATTCGATTCACACCACAACACAGCCCTGTCTAACTCCAGCTGATAGAGGCATCAGAGTCCCGTGTCAGTGTCCTGTGCCTGTGCCAGGGCTGTGTTGTGGTGTGAATAGAATAATCTGGTATTATATGTGAGCAAAACTAAAGAAATCATATTCGACCCCAGGTCCATAGGTAACCATGAATTGATACATGTGAACGGGGAGCCAGTGGAGCAGGTCTCCACATACAAATTCTTAGGGCACATGATGTATTCGACTCCCATTAAAATGAGACCAGCATATTGTATTCATATCCCCGAAACGCGGAGTGAAGAATTTTTGTTTGGCCCATAACTTCTGACCGTGTGGATGGATTTGTCCCAGATTTGGTGTGTTGATGCTCTCGGGTGGATTCGTGAACTAATTTGATTAGTTTTTGAACACTTTCATGATGGCTGAATTTTAGTTTGGTGGATTGATTTGCCCGGTAACACTTTATTGCAGGTTCACTATTACAGTGGATCTACCACATTATGTACAGTGTAATAACCACTCCAGTGTAACAATATTTAATACCATGTAATGCCAGTGTAATACCAGTGTAACAATATGTAATACCATGTAATACCAGTTACACACAAATACATGATGTAAGTACAAAACTGGCACATGGTGTTGCATTGGTATTACATGGTATAAAATATTGACTGGTTGACTGATTATTACACTGTACCTAATGTGGTAGATCCACTGTAATAGTGAACCATTAAAATAAAGTGTTACCATTTGCCCCATTTATTTATTATTTTGCTTCGTTTTCATATTAATTGTTTTGTTTTAAGCCTATGCACAGTACTGATCCATGTATGTTAAATATATGTATTTTATATCTTGTATGTAATATACAGTATACATATATAAATAGGTGGACAGGAGTGGAATGATGGGAGACTACATGCATCGCGTTTCGGGGATATACCTTTAGCAGTCGAAAGCCTAGTTTTAAGTGCTAGCATCAGCCAACGTCTAGACTTTCTGAGGAGGTTGAGAGTGTTTGGCATTGAAAAGGAAATAACGATGGATTTTTACAGGGCTTCCATTAAATCAGTCATCAGATATTGGGGTCATTGTATGGTTGGGGAACCTGTCTGTTACAATGAAAATTTAACTGCAAACTCTCATTAACCTCTTACTGCAGCTGGGGTAGCCGGCGACCCTATTCACTTTGCTGAAAATGCTTAACTACATCATAATAACATTGCTATGACATTACAGAGAGACATAATGCTGCGTTAAGGGAGAGCGGGGAAAAGAAGGGGCATGCCCCCTCCCACATCACTCCAAGCAGAATTTGGTGAAACGGCGAAAAGACAGGGTTTGAAGATCTTAGAGGGTGATGAACATATGCATGGTGAATATGAGACACTGGCCTCAGGAAGAAGATACAGGCTCCCAAACTGTAAAACAAATAGGTTCACATTTTCAATGGTCTCTTGGTCAATTAAACTACTAAATAGCAGCTCTTAATTGTGTGTGTGTGTGTGTGTGTGTGTGTGTGTGTGTGCGCGTGTGTGTGCGTGCGTGCGTGCGTGCGTGCGTGCGTGCGTGCGTGCGTGCGTGCGTGCGTGCGTGCGTGCGTCCGTGCGTGTGTATTTGTGCGTGCGTGTGTGCGTGTGTGCGTGCGTGCGTGCGTGCGTGCGTGCGTGCGCGCAATATTTCATCTACAGCCCCCTCCAAAAGTTTTGGAATAGCAAAGCACATTTTCGTGTTTTTGTTTTCCACTGACAACAGTCGGGTTTGAGACGCAACGATGTGCATGACAAAAAAGTTCTGAATATCAGCTTTTATTTACTGGTAAATAGTTTTGGATGTATGACCATTTGTATTACACCACAGCATTTTTTTTTCGGTGACAAAAAGTATTGGAACATGTGGCTGGTATGTGTTTCTTGTTGAGTTTAGATAACAATACATGACATTTTTTTTTTACCTGTGTTTACACCTAAAAAGACAGCATTTCTTGTCAAAGATGACAAACCAACACAAGGACCAGAGGGATGTCTGTCGGGGGGGAAGCCCCAAAATATCAAAGTCACATCACTAACAGTCTCCACTGTGCAAGGGGGAACATATTGCAATATACTGTTTAAAGAAGTCGAGAGCAGAAGATACAGAGGCATTACCACACATGCAAATCAGTCATCAGTAGTAAGAATCTGAAGGACAGAGAGAAATGTGCAGAGATGATTCACAAAGCCCTGGAACACAATCTTGCAGACCAGGGGCGGAGCACTGGTATTATGACTGGGGGGGGTGGAGATGTGTCAGAGGCCCCCCCTCTGACACATGTCGTGCTGGAGTCTGCCATTGTAATGGGCTATAAATAACGTATATTGTGCAAACCCCAACTCCATTGAATTTGGGACGCTAGGTAAATTACATCAACTGATGAGATAACTTTATAAAAAAACAGTGTTAATTCCTATCTAGAACATGATTTCAACCGATTAAATGGTGGGAGTATTTTTTTTGGTCATGTTTTGCAACATTTTCCTTTCTGTAGGGCTTACAGTGTGACAGGTCTTGACCAAAGGCCAGCCATTTTATCACCTGCTGGCCCGTATGATGGAGCTAAACTGAGTGAGAATAACAGCTTAACCAATGCATTACTGCACCCCCATGCCATCATGCAGGCTTACCTTTAATAATGAGCACCAACACAAGTTGGATGGTCCATTTTCACTGTAGTACAGGATGCGTAAGGACATTTTTTACTTCTGTAAGCAAAGGACAGTTTCCCATGTCTTCTGGGTCTATTTCAAGTGAGCTTGGGTGCATAGGAGAATGTTAAATCCCTGAAGCATCTTAAAATGGTCAAGTTTTCACTAGCTGTAAGTGCTAGAGTTATTTGAGTGCTAGAGTAAGACTACAGCCAATATATGATGATGTCATGAACCTATACAATGATTTTAATGACAAAAATACAAAACTCAAAGTAACAACTATGGTAATTTTTCCCTCTTCATCTTTAACTCTGAGTAACTCAGTCTCTCTGTGGTGGTCTTATACCTGGACACTCATATTGTCCATCAGTATAATTCATTTTGAAATATTCTTCCTATGCTAGTGTTGTTTTAGCTTATTTGGATGTTTATTACATTTCACTGATCCCCCTCCCAACTTATTTCAGACAAGTTGCAGTTATCAAATTAGAAATGAGTACATATTTCCTCCAAAACAATATTTTTTCTCAGTTTTAACACTTCATATGGTGTCTTTTCACTATTTTCCATCGAATGAATGGATTGATTGTTTTGACAATGATAGCATTTTGATTTCATTCACAGTTTTCCAAGTGTCCCAACTTCACCGGAGTTGGGGTTTGTAATTATAATAGCTGATAAATACTGAGTTTGCTGTTCAGCATAGAAATGTGCACGATAATGACATTGGGCCCACGAAATATCGTAGAAGGGGCCCATGTGAGATCTTTTGTGATCGAAAGCCATTGGCATATGATGTGGTGTCATACAAACGGTCATAAATGCAAAAGTATTTAACATATCTAGAATTAAATATCAGGAAATAAAAGCTGACATTCTGAACTTTTTTTCATACTTGTCTTTTCACCTCAAACCTAAATGTCTTTAGTGGACATCAAAAACAAGATGTCTTGTCCAAGAATTCTGGAGGGGACAGTAGGTTTGCATTATTTGTGTCTGTGTCAGGGCCAAAACTGGAACAGTGTGTTCACTAACAATAATTGTCTGATTCCCTGTTTAGTATATGTTTCTCGTTTGTTTCTTGTGGTCCTTAAGTCTTGTCTGTTGTGTTGATCTGATGTTGACTCTGAATCACATTTTCTCATGTCCACTCAGAATTTCTCTCCCGAAGAGACAATAGAGCAGGGGTATTCAATTAAATGTCACTGAGGGCCAGTTTTTCGAATTCCTCCCAGTAAAGGGGCCGAACATGGAATATGCATGTAGGCTATGTAACCGCATGCAATATCCAAAGTGATGGTGCGAAACAAGCGGATAACCTTCCAGACAGAAGAGATGTTCACTTTTCTATTTCTTAGTAGCCTTGATGGTCTATTATGAGACTATTTCACTCTCAGATATCACTCTCATGTGCATAGGAAAAATATCCCTAACCTGAAGTGTTAGTGATCGCAAATTGCGTAAGGACACTGATAGCACACATATTTGTTTTCGTTTTGGTCTGACCTCGTGGAGGGCCAGAACCTTGCCGTCCAAGTGCCGCATCTGGCCCCAGGTCCGCCATTTGTATAGCCCTGCAATAGAGGATAATCTAATCTAAAGATATTTTTTGTGTGATCTTTTTCGACTTTATTTTGATACGACAGCATGAGAGGTGGACAGGAAGCGAATTGGGAGAGGCTGGGAATCGAACCCGGGTCAGCCGCATGGCAGACGAGTGCCCTACTGGTTGGCCACGGCAGGGCCAAGGATAATCTAATGTAATCAAATTCTTATCCACATGTAGAGAGAGAAAAATGTATGTTGACTTGTGTTCACATGTAAAAACGGATCAAAGAAATTTGTATTTAAAAATATCGGTATCATCGATTTGATCCAGCTCTCTGTCAGTCTCCCACTTTTGTCATCTTTATTTGATCTGATTTATCCATGTGTCGCGCTGTGATAACCTTAATCACCTCAGACACAACAGACACTCTTTAACTAACATGACTAAGTTTGGGAAGTCTGACCTAGTGGAAGACCAAAGAAATAACTTTTTTAAATCCATGAGTGAATACTAGAGTGTACCTGCGCACTGCAATCAGGTGTGGAACACCCAAACACGCATATGCTACACTCCCTGACACACACACACTGCCACAGGGGCTTTTCTCGCGTCCCTCCTCGCCGCCCCCACCCACTCACTCACTTTTTTTCTCTCCCTCTTTCTCTGTCTCCCTCTCTCTCTCTCTCTCTTTATCTTTCAGCGAATTGTGCATTGTGACCTTATTTCCTTTGGTGACATCAGCAGCCAACCCCCGTGGGGGTGTCTGCAGGGACGTTGACAGCTTTGGCTGGACCTGGGAGAAAGTCACCTCAAAGAAACCCCCTCCTCACCCAAAACATACCATGTGCTGAGTGAGGACCCAATTCTAGGTGTCTACTGTAGTGTAGTGGGGGCACTAGTGACCTGTGAGGCCTGTGGAGAAACCGCCCCTTCCTTCCTTTTGAAATATAGTCTGAAACACCACACACAACTGATTGAGTCAAAATATTAAATTACCCCATGAGCATATCCCATAATGGCAACATGGATAGTAAAAATGGTGTGCGTGCGTTAGTGCGTGCGTGTGTGTTCGATCAGAGAAAAAAAAAACCCTCAAGATATTTCCTGTTTTGTTGTACGAAATGCAGAGTGAGAGAGAGAGAGAGTGTGTGGGTGTGTGTGAGGCCACCCCAACCTCAGCCTGAACGAGAACGAGATGATCGCACTGGGAATCTATGCCTGCGCGATGAGACGGCGCTTTGCTGATTCAGAGTCAAAATGAAACTAACTGCTTCCTGTTTCTCCCTGACGGCTGACGGAGGCCCCGCGCGGGCTTTTGCAAAGACAGTACTACAGTACGCAGCATCACACACAAACAAGGCTGACTGAGGACGCCCCCGCACGCGCACACACATACGGGTACACACACGCACGCACACTCGCAGGCACATGGGTGCACACACCTTCACATACACACACACAGCTGCACACACACACACACACACACACACACACACACACACACAGCTGCACACACACACACACACACACATAGCTGCACACACACATAGCTGCACACACCCTGACACGCGCGCATGCACACACACACACACACACACACACACACACACACACACACACACACACACACACACACACACACACACACACACGGGTGCACACACCTTGATACACACACGCTCACCACACACACACACACACACACACACGGGTGCACACACCTTGATACACACACGCTCACCACACGCACGCACACACACACACTCACCACATACACACAGAAACACACAGAGGGAGATGTACTGTACGTTGCTGGCGACGGTGCACCTCTAACTGTATGAGTCATGATGCATGCATGATGCGCAGACGAGGCCAGTGGAAAAGAAAAAGTCATTACTCACTGATCTCCCCAGTCGTTCCAGCTTTCCAGCAGCGCAGGGCAAGGCGGCGGTTTTCCTGCGTCCTCATGGATTCAAGGTGTACGTATATATACGTTCATCAACAGGTAAAACAGGTACGTTACGTTACACAGCCATTTCACAAAGGCTCGCATCTGCCTTCGGCTCCAAATTTAGAGTTTAGAGCTTCACTTTCAAAAGAATAGAAATGCAACTTAATCTTGTTGTGCTTGTTTCGGTGGCGGTGGTGATCATGTGCAGTGCCTTGGTGCATGCAGCCTCCCTGAGGGACCTGAAGATGCGGGAATTACTCAAGGATGTGAGCAAACTGGAGAGAGACGTTAAGGTGGGTGGAATTGAATTTGTCAGTCGCACTCATCAATGGCAACGTGTGGCCCACTGTCAAGTCAAGTCAAGTCGGCTTTATTTATTTATATCGGTCAATTTCTTTACATGCCCTGGTCATACAAAGAACTGAAATTACGCTGACTGTAGAGTGATCTAACTAACTCTAAAAGGCCGCAGATTGCAGTGCCTTTTACTTTCTGCACGTTTTACAGAGTTCACCAGACTGTCATTTCACTGCAAGCTACAACCTGGTTAGGCTATAGTGTTGTGTGTGACAAACTACTCTATTCTACTCTCTACTCTACTCTAATCTATTCTACTCTCTTCTCTACTCTACTCTACTCTACTCTACTCTACTCTACTCTACTCTACTCTACTCTCGACAGTGTTAATATAAAAAGGTGATGTTTTTTTGTTATGAGTCCTTAAATGTATTTTCTTGTCTTCTGTTATTTAGCACAATGGATCTCTAAGTTTCAAAACCCCTACAGAAATCAAGGTAAGACTAGCTTGGAAATCTTGGATGTTACAACTGTTTTATGTTAAAAATATATATTTGAAGACCAGATTTTTTGTGAAAACAAAACACTTTTAAAATGTATTGAATGTGTTAAAAAGTTAATTCAACACTCAGAGAGAGCCAATTATTTAACCTCTACTAGAGTGTATCTGGTATTGGTACTGAGTGTATTGTTTTGAGTACTCTTGGGGAAATAACACCGAATTGCACCTTCCCACTCCCTACCTCACTCCATGGCTGAAGTGCCCTGGAGCAAGGCACGTAACCCCACACTGCTCCAGGGACTGTAACCAATACCCTATATTGAAAAAAGAACTGTATTCTCTTTGGATAAAAGTGTCAGCTAAGTGTAATGTAATGTATCCTGAGTGAGGGAATGGGTGCAATTATCTACAGTATGTATTTATGTTTTGAGCAATGGAATGCATGTCCATTTATGTTTTTATATACAGTGAGACCACAGACAAATTTCACACTTGCATGAGAATAAAATCTAATCTAATCTATTCTGTTCTGTTCTATTCTATTCTATTCTGTTCTGTTCTATTCTATTCTATTCTATTCTATTCTATTCTATTCTATTCTATTCTGTCCTGTCCTGTCCTGTCCTGTCCTGTCCTGTCCTGTCCTGTCCTGTCCTGTCCTGTCCTGTCCTGTCCTGTCCTGTCCTGTCCTGTCCTGTCTTGTGTGTATCCAGCCGTGCTGCATGCTTTCGGCCCTGGAGTGTTATCACAGCCAGCTGTCTCTACTGGACGACCAGGACAACGTCTCCTGGAGAAGAGTCAACAGGAGCATGGGCAGCCCACTCATCGTAAGTAGCCTACTACACACTTATACATTACATTACATTACATTACATTTGGCAACCATACAAACTTAGCAACTTACAAACTACACAGTTACTACAGTTATATTACCGATATGGACTGGTTTATTTCATCTCACAGTTATATTACAGATATGGACTGGTTCATTTCATCTCACAGTTATATTACCGATATGGACTGGTTCTTATAATCTCACAGTTATATTACAGATAAATATATATTATATTAAATATATTAATAATATATTACTGCTATTCACAATAGTAATAAATGAGCAAAGTCAAACAAGTGTGCGGGAAAACTCTTTTCTTCTGAATGGTAAATGTCATGTTTGCCCACTCACCTTACTGTAAGTCTCAACGCTATACAGTAGATAGTATAGTGGGTGGCTGTATATATAGATCATTACCTTTGCTCTAAATTAAGGTCGCCAGCGAAAATGGCAAGACAATGCTGATCTTTCTAGCCAAGCACACACTCACTAACGGGTCAAAGTGGCTAGTAAGTTGGTCTTTTATACCAGCCAAACTGAAAATTTGGAAGCTTTTCGTCGGTCGGTTGGCTGTTGTTTAGAGCCCTGATCATTCCACAGTACATGAAATGACAGTGCGTCTGCCCCCTGTGCCCACATTGTACATGTACGTGTTGTTGACAGCAAATGCTTTAATGCTAAAATATTCTTCATGTTTTAGAGGGAGAAACTGAGGGGAAGCCAAGAGGCCTGTGGTTCGGTAAGTCTTCATCTTTATGATTATTCTTGAAAGAAATGAAAGACTTTTTTGCCACTTTTGGAGTGCTGTTGATATGTTAATATAACCATAGCATATTTTCTGCTCCTGCTGCTGCTGCTATAACTACTGCTTCTACTATTACACCAATAACTACTTCTACTACTACTACTACTACTACTACTACTACTACTGCTACTACTATTAATACTACTACTACTGCAATAACAACAACTAGGCCTACTACTACTACTACAGCACTATTACTACTACTACTACTGCTGCTGCTACAACTACTACCAGCACCATCACTACTAATACTACTATTACTTTTACTTCTACTGTTACACAACAACTACTACTACTGCTGCTGCAACTACTACTACTACTACTGTAGCCTACTACTACAACTACTTCTACTTCAACTACTACAACTACTACAAACGAGCTAACTAACCCTATTCACCTGCTCCACCTCTGCTTGACCTGTCGGTCTATATACTCTGTGCTTCCCCACATGTTGCGTGCTATGCTGCTAACTGTGTCCTTGTTTGTAAGTCGCTAATGTTATCTTATTTAAACAGAGCCTGCAGTGCCAAGAGTGCCATTCGTACCCAAACGCCACTAGCCAGGTCTTCATGAGGAGCCTGGTAGACCTCCTCCAAATGGTGGGTATTCTGATTATTATTTTAACCCCTTAACACAGAGCCTCTGTAATCACGGTTTATCACCGATTATCTTCGGTAATCAGTTACCGAAGACTCCTTACTTTGCCATATAGCAATCAAGTCAAGTCAAGTCAAGTTTATTGTCAATTTCTTTACATGCACTGGTCATACAAAGAATTTGAAATTGCGTTTCTTGCTCTCCCATGCAGACATAGACTAATCTAGGTAAGGACATAGACAGTATAGACATAGACAGTACTCATACATGGACATAGACAGTATGGACGTAGACATTGCTCATACAGACATTTAAAGTGCAAGACTGGACAACAGAAGACTTGTAGAGAACATACATTAAGAGGAGGTATTTTGTTGTGCTTTTTCTAAAAGTCCTTTATAGCGTTCTGACATAGTAATAGTAGCATTTGAAGAAAATAAATAATTAAAAAAGGTTTTATTAAATACACCAGCAGCAGTATGTGTGTGTGTGTGTGTGTTTGTATGCGTGTGTGTGTGTGTGTGTGTGTGTTATGATGGAGTTGAGCGTTTTCAGCAAAGAGTAGAGTAGAGTCGTGTAGACTAGTGTAGAGTAGAGTAGAGTAGAGTAGAGTAGAGTAGAGTAGACTAGTGTAGAGTAGAGTAGAGTAGAGTATCATCATTTCTTGATCCCAGGGGGAAAAGAGTGAATAGAACTGCGACTGGCCCACCTGTAATAAGAGTCTACTCTTTTTGTGTTTTTCTCTTGCTTTTTTATGGACTGCAACTTATTATTATTATTAGCTTTTATTTATCATATGTTGTGAAAGTGTCACTGTTACACTAACTTATGTCACTATTGTACTAATATAATATGTTGTATGAATGGCTAAGTGGCAAAGAGTTTATTAATTAAGTCTACTCACTCAACTAATGTCTATGGCATCCCGTTCCCCTTGCCTTTAGTTGATATACAGACATGCTTTACATACGGATATGCGCAGAAATGGAAAGTCTCACTATAACACCCCCCCCCCCCCCACACACACACACACACACACACACACTAAATTGACATTGTCTCTCTCTGTCTTTTCTTTCAGGCCTTCAGCAGTTAGGATAACGAGGGCTCCTCCTTAACTGCAATGGGAAGACACTACTTCACAAACACTTCAGAACGACTGTGTATCATACTCCCACACCCTACTATTTATTATACTATTTATTGATTGTCATTTTATAATAATAATAATAATATTAATAATTTATAATGTTGCTGGACTGAATTCTCAAACTCGGTGTCAATGGTGTTGTTTCTCATGTTCATTTATTGCCAACGATGATGTTGCTGCTAATGTGACATTTTGGTGAACTAATATTTCACATTTTCGTGAAAGTTTGTGATACTTTTATAATATTTATAATAAAATGTTATCTGCATCTCTTCAGTATAAAGCGTATTCATTTAACAGGGTAATATTTATCAGTAAAAGGGGGTATACTTTAAAAGGGGATATCATTTTAACTTTAACGTTCTTGGTCCTAAACGCAACTTCCTGCTAAAATATTTCCATGTCGACACGAAAATGAGAGAATCGGGTTTCAATGTAAACTGCGACGACGGGAATTTCTTTTTTCCAACGTTCAAACCGATGACAAAAACAAACAGAATTCATACTGTAAAGTCAACAGTCGCTTCACAATGGACTGCACAGAAAGTTTCCTTTTACTGTAGCAATAGGGCTGAGTCAGTGAAACTTGTCGTCTGTGTGACGACCAGATGCGAGGTGGAAAAAGCTTTGAAAAAGGATGTCACTTATAGGAAAAGGGACAGGAAGAGGTCACATGAGGGGTGACAGGCAGTCTTCAGTTTCACTCAGTCAGTGTTGCCAGATTGGGGTGGTTTCCCGTCCAATTGGGCCGCTGCTGAGGATGACCGCCTGCGAGTAAAAATGGCATTCGGGGTTTGGGGTATTTTTGCAGATTTATGGCCATAGAAATCATTAGAATTTGGATCAAATTGAGAAGGATTTAGTGCTTCCAGGCGGTTTCTGAGCATTTTTTGGGCCGGAAATCATCAGTTTCATCTGGCAACCCTGGTTTCAGTATTAGGCTATGGGGGGTTGATGAAGGTAGAGGCAGTGCTGTTTCTTGTCAATTTGGTGCCCTAGCCCATGAATGACAATTGTCTATGTAGTAAAGTTGAAGTTAAAGTTGTTTTGTTTTGCTAGGAACTCTAATTCTGTCAGTGGTTCAGTCTACTTTTTGTGGTGGATAAGTTGTATATTTGGGCAGCTAATGGTGCATAGGCTCCCAAACTAGAGTCCAGGCCCCCTCGAGGGGTGCAGAGGGAAGGGAGGGTAGAGGCAGAGGGAGGCATAGCTAACTGAAAGAATTTTGATTGTGATCTTATCGTCATGTTGTTAAAGGGACACTGTGCAGAAAATGGTCAAAAAAGGTACTGCAACTATGCTGTGCATTGAAACTGGGCTGCCTATTGCCAAATGTAATCTTTACATGAAAGTTTACTGAGTAATAAACAAATATTTTCTAGTATGGTCCAAGTAGAGTAATTTTTGCTGCTAAAAATGGCTTTTTTTGCAAATTCAAAATGGCGGACCATGGAGAAGATCCCCCTTTTCATGTATGAAAAATGCAATTTTTCCAGTCATAATGAATACTTAGAATTTGATGGTGGTGGTAAATATTCATGAAAAAGGTAACATTAGTGAATGGGCAGCATGAATTCTGGAAATAAATAACTAAAAATCTCACACAGTGCCCCTTTAAATTCCAAGGCTTCCATGACGAGTCGCCATTGATTCAACGTGGCTGTGCTATTCTAAACATTGAACAATCAATTTTAGGTGGGTATACTGAAATCCCTGACCTTTTCTGGGGGGGTATACTGTGTATAGCTGCATTCTGCGTAGACTACAGCACTGAATTCTGTGGGCCTTTCAGGCGTTAGGGCCTACTGGCACCCAGCCAGGCCACGCCCTCCTAGTCACGCAACACCTTCGGCGTTGCTTCTAGTCAGGCCAAGAGCAATGTAAATATCGTTTCTGATCTCCAGAAAAATTGGGAACTCCACCCATTTTGTCGGAAACCAGTCAACCAGAAGCAAACCTAGGGAGGTAGTTCAACCATGCCGTTTAGGAAACGATAATTGTTATGTTATGCTCTTGGTCAGACCAAGTCTCGAAGAGATTTCAAAATCGATGATGATCAGGCTAACTGGCGCCCCCCAGACATTTAGGGCTACGGGCTTGAAGGTTGAGACAGGGCCATTTCAAGTCAATTAGATGCCTCCAGTGGCGGAGCAGAGGGGGTGGGGTGCATAGAGTCTAGGAACCCCGGGCCTAGCCACTTGGGGGGCACCCCTGCCAATGGCTTTCGATCGCCAAACATCTCGCAGGGGCCCCTTCTACGATATTTTGTTTGCCCAACGCAATAAACTTACACATTTCTATGCTGAACAGCGAACTCAGTATTTATCAACTATTATACCGCCCACTTCATGACCAGACGTTATTTATAGCCCATTACGATGGCAGACTTCACCACGACATGTGTCAGAGGCGTGGGGGGTGAGGCGGGGTGGGGGCTCTGGCACATCTCCTCGCACATTCTCACAGCGAGTTTATTTATACAGCATTTTTTTCATTACGGTGTAGATTTTGAGACAGGTATGCCACAAGCACCACGCAAACTATGTCATCCTACATTGTGGCCCTTTCAATGGCAAGGCAGAACCCCAGAACTGCATTTGCAGGATGGTGTTTCAAAGCTCTTTTATGGCTCTACAAATTACACAATCAACATGGAACACAACAGCTGAGTATTTCAGAGATAATGAGAAGATTGTAATCAGTTGAAGTGAAGTAGCAATGTAGTGTAATATGTAGCGGAGATTACCCCACCTGACACGATGTAATCAGTTTTTATTCCTTGTCTTGAAAACCACAATTCAGAGGCGACTCTCACATTTGCAATCAGAATATTGAATAGGGGAGGAAGTGCCACTCTGCACTGCTTGACAGAGGAAGCCTTGCATTGCATTGCATTACATTATATTATATCACACTTGTGTATATGATGTGTATATCCAAAGTGACTCTCAATTATTTACATGGTATTGGTCATAGTCCCTGGAGCATTCTGTGGTTAGGTGTCTTGCTCAAGGACACTTAAGGCATGGATGAAGTTGAAGCAAAGAGGTAAGAGAGGGATTCTAACGTGCAACCCTCTGATCTTAAGACCACCTCCCTCACCACTATGCCACGGCTACCCTTATTGGCCCTCCAAGAGAGGAAGGGGGACACCAAGGCTTGAGGCTAGAGGAGAGAACTGAAGTGTAGATAGCATAGAGGCCCCAGTATCTAAATAATAATAATAATAACAATAATAATAATAATAATAATAATAATAATAATAATAATTGTATTTGTATATATTTGTAAATTATTATTATTATTATTATTATTATTATTATTATTATTATTATTATAATAGAGGCTCCAGTGTCTTAACCAGTGGTTCTCAAC
>NC_085879.1:31550203-31592703 GCF_034702125.1 Engraulis encrasicolus | reverse complement strand
TGGGTTTGTTTAAGAATCCTGTCAACCTCCGGTTTCCAGGAAGTAGATCGAATGAGTATTTCAAACTATGAATTTAGGCTAGTTTCTTAATGTTTGCATGGTCAAACATCAGCAGATGTGTTTTCTACTAATTAGATGTTTATACCATGTTTGTATGGTTTTCTGTTAAGCTGTTTAAAGCGTTTATGGTGTACATCACCTTAGTCACCCCTGTAGATTTTGTGCAGATTGGTATGTTCCAATTAAGGTCATGTGACCAGGGTGTTCAAATGGTGTGTGTTTCATTTCGCCATGGGAGCTGCTGATTGAGAGACATGAGTCTCTGAGCTCTGAGGCAAACTTTGAACAGCAATGTGATTTTGCTTGTTTGCTATTTTTGACTGCATTTAGTCATTTTATCTTTGCTTTGGTTTTCATGCCATTTTTGTTTGTTCATATTTTTACTTATCATTTACCTTTTATTTTGATTTGTGCCTCTAATGCCTTCTTTGGGTTCTACAAAATAAACAAAACCCAAACAAAACTCCTTGTCTTCGTCTTCCTGGGTGTACCATCCGCTCTAAAGACTTCTGGGCGACGTTACCCTCAACACTACCCCTAAAAGATTTCTAAACACTTTATTAACATTTGTTAATGAACAAAACATGTATAGATGTTTATAAATGAGTAAGGACCAAACTATGACTGCACCCTGGAGAGGGAATTGACTTCTACTGCATGGTTTTTACGTCGGCTTGCCTGCCGAATACTTCATATCCAGTGGTTTCATGCCTTCGGATGTTTGGAGGAGAAACTGTCAGAACCGACGCGACTGTACTGCGTCTGGTGTTAACATAGTATTTCTTACTGATCAACAAATGTTTTGTTGATAATTAGCTCATTATTTATAATATATATTATTAAATCGTAATGTATAAGTCCTTATACACTTTGTAGGGGTAGTTATTCTAAAATGTTACCAAAGGTTTTTGTGTGTTAAGTTGGCTTTTGAGTCCCTGACACCCTCTGTAGGGATGGGATGAGAGGATGGATTCACAAAGGGCCTGGCCTAAATGCACCCCAAGCATACGCACGCACGCACGCACGCATGTAAGAATGCAGGCACGTCCGCGCACACACACACGCGCACGTGCACACCCACACCCACATACACGCACACACACAAACACATACTGTACAGTGCAAACGCACACGCACGCATGTAAGAATGCAGGCACGTGCGCACATACACGCACACACACAAACACATACTGTACAGTGCAAACGCACACGCACAGGCACACACACAAACAGGCAGACATGAGGCACACACACACAGTCTCTGTCTCTCTGTCTGTCTGTCTGTCACACAGTTCTTTTCCCCAAGGGGCTTTATGCAGTGTACTTTGCAGGTGGCATCATATAGTAAAACCCCATAGAAAGGCTTCTAGGCCACAGCCAAGGTCAAATTCCCCTCCCTACCACTCCAAGGGCAGTGTAGTACACATGAGAATTAGCCAGGCTGTGCCCTCCTAGTGCCGCAACACTTTAGCGTTGCAACTGGTCAGGTGAAGAGCAAATTACAGGCTCTGTAATATTCTTTAGGTACAGGTAACACCAACTATGTATCAGCTAACATCATGTAGGCTACTTGCAGTGCACCTTGGGATCAGCTATGTACAGAGTAAAGCTGTGTGTACCAAGAGCGACTGTGTGTACTTGAGCGACAGAAGTCATTATTAATAGGAGATCTTTGCCTTGCTATATTGGTGTATACTTTTCGGTTGTTTGTTTTTTAAACCAGAGTGACATATAATTTGGAATCTGGCAGGCATTTTATAAATGTCACAAACGACTCAAAACTTTTTTTTTGCAGTTTGGCCAAACTAATCCTGTAATATGGCTTTAAAGACAGTAATGCTAATCTATGAAATGTGTGCTAATTATGCAAATTTGCTCTGCATATACAAAGTAGCATTTTGTATGCACTAGGGACCCATACTATACATTTCTATAATAAAACTTAAGTGTACTCAACATTTCCGGGTCTTCCCCTCCTGGCAACCAGACTAATAGGAGCGCTATGCTACCTGATAGCCTATGTGAGGCCCCTCTAAGGAGTGAAGTTTGTCCTGGAGAGGATATTCACTAATGTCGTGGGCTGTCGTGTTTCTCGAATGCATCGGTTATGTAAGGGCATGTTTGAGTGTGGTATGTCTTCAGGTCATGTCAGGTCTGGGGAGAATTCAGGGCCAGATTGCAGATATGGCTGCAGCCTAGGGCCCCTCCACCTGTCAGTGGGCCCCCAGTTGGCCAAAGCAAAAAAAAATCTATGTTGGAGAAATGTAAGAAGTTACGGTATTGATAACCTAGTCTGCCATGTCAGGTAGAGTAATACTCCTCTTGGGTGGTACTTATGACACCATCTATGTAATTTAGATATTTGCCTTCCGTGGGGGCCTACAGCAACCTGTAGCCTAGGGCCCCCACGGCTTCTTAATCCGGCCCTGGGAGTATTCCAAGAACTTCGCTCAGCAGTAAACCAGGTTAAGTTAACCTTGTGGTAGTAAATCACATAATAGAGGAGCCTGAAGTCCTCTAGACGGTGGGCTAGATTTCGTAGCTCCTTTAGAAAACGAGTTTCGTTCTCACTCTCGAGTGGCAACTTGATTTTTCTAATATGACCTCCTGACAATATGTAAAGCAATATTCTGGCTGTTGCCACGCTGAAAAGTTGTACGTTTATATTAAAAAATAACGAAAATAAAAAAGACTGGGGGTGACGTCACATAATGCACAGTCAATAGGAAGTCTCCGCCCCTCATAGTTGAAAAGGGAATATTTATCCGCATATCGGGCTTTTTTCATGGGCTTTTTTCATTGCTCTAGGCTATTGCTTTGAGGGAACAGACCTGTCCTCTTTTTGACATTTATCTCTCGTTGCCCAATGATGGTCAGACAGTCGAACAGTAACAGCGAAAAAGAGCACTTTTCTGCATGTACACAACAAGTGAGCCCACTTCCCCCCAACTTGTAACTTTTTGCCATGAAATCTGACGGTTCCGAGTAGCATGCACGCTGCCTCGTTGACTTTGCATTGACGTGACGTCACTCGGTCGGCTATTATTTGTTGTCATTTTTATAAATCAATGTGCAAGTTTTGAGGATGGCAACAGCCAAAATATTGATTAATGGGTTGTCAGGGGGTTATATAAGCAAAAATAAAGTTGCCACTCGTTAACACCAACGAACTGACAAGATATGAGACTGGGCCCACCACCTACTCATTTTCTGAAGTAAATGACATCTGTGGGCTATCTATTGGCAGATTTAACACTTCCTGTAGGTTAATAGCCAGGGTTACCACTTAACCCATTTTAGCCTGATGACTCATATGTGTTGTTAACCCTTTGATGCCTGGAGACGCATATACGCTGCATTCAGGCTCTCAAGATTTCAGCTTTTTCAATAATAATGTGAATATGTTACAGCTGAATTAACACATTCTAATGCAAGATGAGGGTCTTGAGGTTTAAATGCAACTTATTTGATGTGTTTATGTGCATCAGAGGCTAAGATATTTAGGTTTTTATAGGCTGAGGGCAACTTTCCCAACAAGGGCTTAGGCATTCAGCAGGCGCTTTTTGCGGGTGCTTTAGGCATCAATGTGCTCTAGACATCAATGGGTATTTCTCAAAACCTAGTCTGAACACTTCCAAGTGTGCTCAGCCTAATTAGTTATGTACAGTGATTGGATACTCTTTGGTGAACTATATGGAGTATCCAATCAATGGGCGTGACTAATTGGACTGAGCATACTTGGAAGTGTGCAGACTACGTTTTGAGAAATATCCTGTATGTGTGTGTGTGTGTGTGTGTGTGTGTGTGTGTGTGTGTGTGTGTGTGTGTGTGTGTGTGTGTGTGTGTGTGTGTGTGTGTGTGTGTGTGTGCGTGTGTGTGTGTGTGTGTGCTTTTCAGGTCTATGCATCCTTGTGTGTTTGTTTGTTTGTGTGTGTGTGTGTGTGTGTGTGTGTGTGTGTGTGTGTGTGTGTGTGTGTGTGTGTGTGTGTGTGCTTTTCAGGTCTATGACGTCATGCATGCGTGTGTGTGTTTGTGTGTGTATTTTAAATTGGGGCGGAGCCCTGCGGAGCGCAGCTCTGCCTCCTCACCTCGGAGGCAGAGGCAGACGGAGCTGTGCTAGCCTGTCCTCATGCTTTCATGTTCAATGTGCAAAGTTAGTAGGCTAGATACTATGCCTTTTACAAAACGGAGGTAAGTTGTCATTTCATTTGTTTTAGCTTTCAGGCAAAGTTAACCGAACAGTCATGCGTGGTGTCGGCCTACTTTAACAGCAGTTGTTAATGGGGGGGAATTCACCATCAAGTTTGGAATTTCCGTCCATCGTTCTGTCAGAATGTGTAGCCATTTGATTGTAGGTTAGTTTTATGTGGGCTTAAAATGCCAGGAACGTATTAAACGTTTTAAGAGAGTAAGCAAGTGACAGGGATGCCGGCGTGTCCATCTAGCTTTGCGTGTAGAACAGTGCACCGTCTCTCTCGCGCTAGAGAAATAATTTGCTGCAGCGAGCCCCAATCTATTGCCGCCTTTTGCCAAAGTTATTGCAAAGTTATTGCAAAGTTATTCGGCAAAAACCCCATATACTGTACTTGACGCGACTGAAGAGTTATTATTATCATGAAAAGGCAGAGGGACGGTAGCCTAGCCTACTTCAGGACAAAATCACGAGCTGAGTGGTGGAAGGTTTTGTAAGCATATGGAAAACGTCTTGAAATAAGCTTAAACTAGTTCCTCGGTCTTAGGTTGCAATTAAAACATACCGGTATGCACAGAACGAGATACGGAAACTAACTAGGCCTAGAGCTCTACTACTGAAATAAGAACGTTCCTAACTAGACTGCCTGTGCAGTCGCCTTCGACTGCTTAAGGTATATCCCCGAAACACGACGCTTCCAGTCCCCCATCATTCCTACCACTCCCGTCCACCATTTCGTAAACGTATATGATACATACAGACGTGACATGATGTGCATAGGCTTAAAACCAAACGACTATTGTGAAAATGAAGCAAAAAATGTGGCAAATGGTAATACTGTTTTAATGGTTCAGTGGATATACCACATTAGGTACAGTGTAATAAACAGTGTAACAATATTTAATACAATTTATTATATGGTGTGACGTCATCGGTCGAATGCTCCATTCATTTCAACGGGGCTCCCCAACGTTCGCACGTCTGTTATTTTTCGATAACGGACGGGTTGGTCTATAACAGACCGCTGTCAATGGCAACAAGACTTTTCACTGCTAAAGCGACTTTTCAACAAGACTCTAATCAGCTGCTGTGATAGACAACACCTGTTGTCCTGGCTACCTAGCTGTTGCCTAGCGGTGTTCCACAACGGCACTGTTTTGTTTTGCGCAGCAACAATCTTTTGACATGAAAAACTATAAACTTAACATTAAATAGACCTACAGAAATGTCCCGCCATGTGTGAATCATTTAAGTATATCCATATAATAAGCGGGTTAACGTTCGGCGAGTCGGTCGCTTTGTGGAATAGCAGCACTCCGCTCCGCGTCGGGGTCTAAAGATTCTCTCTGTCGTGCTGCTATTCCACGGTAGCGACCTTCTCGCCAAACGTTAACCCTTACGTAATACCAGTGTAACACCGCCATTTTTTTTTACTTACATCATGTGTTTGTGCGTAAGTGGTATTACATGGTATTGCATATTGTTACACTGGTATTACACTATATTACATGGTATTGCATACTGTTACACTCATTATTACACTGTACCTGATATTGCATATTGTTACACTGGTATTACACTAGTATTACATGGTATTAAATATTGTTACATATGTTATTATACTGTACCTAATATGGTAGATTCACTGAAATGGTGAACCATTAAAATAAGGTGTTACCGGGCAAATCAATCCACCCAGTCAGACGTTATGGGCCAAATGAAAATTCCGCCATTTTGAAAGTGTTGTCTTCCAAACTCGAATCAGTTCATGAACCTACCCTAGAGCATTCACACACAAAATCTGGGACAAATCCATCCACCCGGTCAGTAGTTATGAGCCAAACAATAATTCGGCCATCTTGAATTCAGCCATCTTGAAAGTGTTGACCTCCAAACTCGAATCAGTTCATGAACCTACCCTAGAGCATTCACACACCAAATCTGGGACAAATCCATCCACCCGGTCAGAAGTTATGGACCAAACAAAAATTCGGCCATCTTGAATTCAGCCATCTTGAAAGTGTTGACCTCCCAACTCGAATCAGTTCATGAACCTACCCTAGAGCATTCACACACCAAATCTAGGACAAATCCATCCACCCGGTCAGAAGTTATGGACCAAACAAAAATTCGGCCATCTTGAATTCAGCCATCTTGAAAGTGTTGACCTCCAAACTCGAATCAGTTCATGAAACTGCCCTAGAGCATTCACCCAAAAAATCTAGGACAAATCCAAACATCCTTTATAAAGTTATCGCGTTAACACGAAAGACCTGACGCGGCGGCGGACGCGGCGGTGCACTCAAAACCATTACATGCTCCGCGTTTCGGGGATATAATAATCAGTCAGCCAAAGGAACAATCTGTAAAGAAAAGACATCTGTAAATCTGTAAAGAGTCAGAAGATTCTCCGCAGAGTCCGCCTGATTTAAAGTGACAGTGCACATTTTCACTCCATGTAATAGAATAGCATAGCCTAAGCATGCATTTTTATTATTTTAACTTTGTTACTTATTAAGCATGAAACATGCTAATAAATGCACGCTAAACCATGATTATTATAGGAAAATTAAAATTGAACTTATGATCTTTTAAAACAAAATTGTTATTCACATCAGTAGCCTAATATGAATTCTTAATAGGCTTCTGTTGCGGTGTTTTCTTTACAATGTCTTGTAGCTTGATGGTGCAGTGATGGTGGTCAGAATTAAAGCTTTTTTGCCCCAGTACTGACAGTCCAACAGCATGCTGTTGCCAACTGACAGGAGAGAATATTAAAAAGTATGCAGCATAATTGCATCAGGTGTGATACTGGTCTAACTGTTTACCTATTTTTTTGCAACCTAATACAGTGAAGAAGGAATGAGGATACCTGAGGATAAGGTGTGCTTTTCAGGTCTATGACGTCATCCGTGTGTGTGTGTGTGTGTGTGTGTGTGTCTGCACATGTGTGCTAGTGGTGTGTGCTAGATCAATGTGAAAGTGGAACGGAAGGGTGACTCTACAGGGAAGCCCGAAGGTATTTACTATGACTGTGTGTGTGTGTGTGTGTGTCTGTGTGTGTGTCTGTGTGTGTGTGTGTGTGTGTGTGTGTGTGTGTGTGTGAGAGTGTGACAGGTCTTGTGAGGTCAAGCAGCTTGTGAGGTCAAACATTCTATCTAGACCACATGTACACACACACACACACACACACACACACACACACACACACACACACACACACACGCACACACACACACGCCAGCACGCACGCACAGACACACACAGACAGTTGGACCTGACACTGAAAGTTGCCATACCCACCGTGGCCTTTCATTGTCTTAAGGGGCTTGGGGGCCGCTTGTAAATAATGAAACCACTTCAAAGAGAACAAAAAGTCCAAGTTCATAGTGGAAACATACACTACATCATACCTACGATCATGAAAGAAAAGGTTGGTGACAGAGCATGACACGGGAGCGGAGTGTCACTCCTGTCACATCCAAGTCCCAGAAAAAAATCCCATCCCGGGCTGGAGTAAAAGAAACAAATCTCATCCCGTCCACTCCTGTAAGAATGTCTCCCAATCCCACCCACTCCCGCTCAAAATCATTCATTTTTGTTCGTTTTTATTCCCGCTCCTGCCCACTCCCATTCATCTTTAAAATGTTGACTTCCATCCTGTGGGAATCCCGCGAGAATTCCCGAAAAATGTTATCCTCTAGTTGGTAGCACTTTAGAACAGGGGTGGGCAACCTACACTGTAACAAATAGCTGTTTATTTACGGCAATTCTGCAACAGCATTCTACTGTTTTTCGAAAAAACAGACAACTACTGTGAAAATATTACTTTGAGTCACATATTGAGCATAAACAGTAAGTACTGCACAATAGCAGTATTCGCCGTTGTGGAAAAAACTAGAGATGCACCGGATCCTGATTTTTAGGATCCTGCCGGATACCAGATCCACTGAATAAGATCCTGCCGGATCCGGAACCGGATACTGGATCCTACAAAAGGGTTGAAACATATAGTCTACTCGCACACGTGGGCCCTTTTTATTACGTTGGCGCAAACTATTGCCACACTGCCTGCAATAGCCGCTTCCAAAGGGATTTCACTCCATGCAGTGATTGGAGTTGTGAAAGACTGAAAAGCCTAGGCTAGACATGCACCAGACCCTGATTTTTAGGTAACATGCCGGATACCGGATCCACTGCTTAAGATCCTGCCGGACCCGGACCCTGTGAAAAACTCTATTATCCTGACGGATCCGGAACCGGAACCGGATCCGGATCCGGTGCATCTCTAGAAAATAACAAGTTATTTTAGGCAGCACCATTGAAACCCATTCATCCTCCACTTGTCCGTGATCACCATCAAACTTCAATACCACCTGAAGAACTGAAGTAATTCTGACTGGTTAAAGATTATCTGATACTATCAAGCATGATGAAACAATTTCTAAGGAAACTACAATACTTAAAAAGTGCTTGATGCAGCAAAGTGTGAGTAGCACATGCATTTTGATAGTGATGAAAGTGTGAATGGCTGAAACATTTTAAGAACTTGTAACACTCTTGCAACAAGCAGCCCCATCTAAACCAATCTGCTAATCAGTGCCTGGCCTCATCTGAGTAGGGCTGTTATGCCATTATTCAATTACGGGCGTCACCTGCCAAGGGCCTGATGACTCTGGTCACATGGTACTCTTGCACCTGTATATAAATCTGGACTATCAACACTTCAGTTGCTTGCCTGCCTGCTGGCTGGCCTGCATGGCACAGCATAGCACTTGTTTGCCTACAAGCTTGCCTACAAGCTTGCTTACATGCTTGCTTACATGCTTGCACACTTTCCTCTTTGTGAAAGCTTGCTGTATGTGGCATCGTTTCATATATGTGCCTGCTGCAAATTATGCTTTGCTTTGAAAGCTACTTGTTTGCTGTGCTACTTGGTGTAAAATATTTTTTTAAAGACTGACCAATGCTATATTCATCATTGGCTCATCAAGAGATACAGTAAAAAGCCCACCTTGCACACTATCATTGTAACATAGCACTGCGTACTCTGAAATTTTATTCATGCCCACACTTTCAAAGGACCACCGCAAACCATTTTCTCAATACAGCATAGCGCCATAGTATCATGCTCAAGGCACTCCAGTCATGGTGAACGATGGGAGGGTGGGGTGGTAACATGGCCAGGGTACCACAGTTATGGAGAATGATGGGTGGGGTGGGAAGTTGCCATGGCCATATTCATGAATACAACTATGACCCAGTATTTGCCTGTCATCACACAGTACAATTCAACTTTTTAACTGAAATGTACTGTTATTTTTCTGTAGAGTACTGTTATTTAACAGTTCAATTGCTGCTGAAAAAATGTTATATACTGTGATACATTAAACAGCCATGCGCTGTATTTGATTTTTGGTGTGAAATAACAGTAGAATTACAGGTAAATATAATTGCCAGTAACTGCCGTTATTTTGCAGGGAAATTTTCTTAGAGTGTATGTCTCGAGGGTCGTTTACGATGGCGTTTACGATACGCTAAAGATGGCGCCACGACCAAGTCTTGAGAAAGCTAGCCAAAGTACTGGAGGAGTGCAGGCAGGATAGCAGAATACCATCGCCGACAGAGGACCCCACCACCTTTGTCACGGAAGGAGGGATTAGAAGCATCAGGCAAAGAGAAACATCAAGGCCCTTCAGTCCTGGCCAGGATTGGAGCATGAAGGTCGACTTGGACAGGAAGCTTCTGTTTCCCGCAGAGATTACCACCACATCTCTCTGCCCAGACATAGTGGCGTGGTCCACAAAGGCAAGAGCGGTGGCCCTCATTGAGCTCACCGTGCCAATGGAGGAAGGGATTGATGCTGCCTTCGAGTGGAAAAAGGCCAAGTACTCTGAGCTGGCTGCTGAGTGCCGAGAGGCGGGTTGGAAGACTACCATCTACCCAGTGGAGGTTGGATGCAGAGGCTTTATGGGGTTGTCGACTATACGCCTCCTAAAGGACGTGGGAGTCACCGGAAGGAGGCTTAAGAAGGCAACAAAGGAACTGGCAGAGGAGGCGGAGAAAGGGAGCTTTTGGCTCTGGCTGCGGAGGAAGGACAGAATCTGGGGGAAGAACACCTAACCCCCAGACAGCAACAGCAGGGAACAGCAAGCCTATCTCCCAACCGCCTTGCGCATTCGGCACTTCACTCAACACTGTTGCCGCCCCAGCAACCAACGCACCCGAGCACAGCTGCTTGGAAGGGGTTAAAGCCAGCAGCCAACGAACACCAAACAGCCCAACTGCCTCACAAACAACTCGTCAGTAAGCATTCAGCGCATACGGCACCTTTCACTCAGCACTGTTGCCGCCCCAGCAACCAACGCACCTGAGCACAGCTGCTGGGAAAGGGTTAAAACCAGCAGCCAACGAAAACCAAACAGCTCAACTTTTCATGTATTATTTTTTATGCTTATCAAATGTATGGAACGTATGTATTGTTGGTGTAAGCGGTACGCCAGGAGCAGATGGGCAGTGTGACTGACCACTCACTGTCAGCCCACCAGCTGGAGTTGGCGATGTTGTGGTTCAGGGCCGAAACACCGCAGAGAAGGCTGGACACTAGTGGTGTGGATCGGCACTGCCCTCACGATCCGATTCGATCACGATTCGGGAGGTAGCGATTCGATTCGATTCGATTCTATGCGATCCGATCCGATCCGATTCAATTCTACAATGCATTGCAATGCATTACATTTCTACTGAAAGCAAAGCAAATGTTTAATCAGTCATGATGAGGCAATACAAGTAGTCAGATACTGAGCAACAATTTATTGGCTGTTTTCTGTATCAGTCTGTGTCAGTCTGTATCAGTCTTGCAATGCTTTGAAGTGCTTTTATTAGGGGCCAAGCAGCGAAGTTGGCGAAGGCCCCTATAGTGTTAACTGGTATTCTTATTATTATTACGTAGACATCTTTCCTCTCCTTAGCAAGTCTATGGCAGCCCATAGAACCGTAGGTAGGAAAATGCTGTAAATTGGCACACACATTCGGGGCAGTCTCAGCATTACCCACAGCAATTTATAGGTCCCCAGCCCCAACACTCTAGCGCCACCATCAGGTCAAACTTGCAGGTACATTTCTGCTTGTAACTTTTGAACCGCTGGGCCAATTTTCATAAACTTGGTATCCCTGGAATCCTTGGGCCAAGACGAATCCAACGCACCATATGACGTCATTTTCCGCCAGGATAGTTTTCCCGCCATTTTGAAATTCACGAAATTCAATAAAAATGCTATTTTTCCTGCAATTTTTGACCAATTCGCCCGAAACTTGGTATATAGTATCTCTGGACTGAGCTACACATGGGGTCTCAAGGAATATTTGATATCTTTTATCGTTTAGCCGTGACAGCCAATCAAAATTGTCGTAAAAGTGGCAAAACAGGAAGTGAGGTCATATCTCAGCAACCGTTTGTCGAATTAGGCTAGGATTTTTCACACACATAGTAGTCCATCCCATGACCTACCACAAAAAAAATCAGATCCCCAGCTTAAACTCTGTAGCGCCACCAACAGGTCAAAATATTAGCTACATTTTTGCCTGTACATTTTACATCATATGCCCGATGTAAAATATAGTACTATCACTAGAATCCTTGGGCCAAGCCGAATCCAACGCACTATATGATGTCATGTCAACCCAGAGGAGAAAATCCGCCATTTTGAATTTTGTAAAATTCAATAAAATGCTACTTGTCCCACATTTTTTGTCAGAATGACCTGCAAAAAGGTACAGATCATCTTCAGACTGATAGGCATCAGGGTATTCAAAGATTTTTTTATACCTCTTATAGTTTGCCCGTGACAGCCAATCAAAATTGTTGTAAAAGTGGCGAAACAGGAAGTGAGGTCATATCTCAGCAACCATTTGTCAGATTCTGCTGGATTTTTTTTGCACACACACTAGTCCCCCCATAATCAAATAGCGGCTCGCGAGCCAGTTGTGGCTCGCGGGGCATCTATTTTTGGCCCTCGAATGATTTTGAAAAATTAAAAATATATTATTATTATTATTATTTTTTGGTCCGATCGCGCTGTCGGCTCTTATTTTGAAATCGCGCCACAGACGCAATGAAGAAGCGTGCCGTGCCCCGCCCCCTCAGGCAGTTTCTCCCTCTTTGTGTCAGTCACTGCAGGCTCCGGACAGAAGCATCTACGACGCTGGCACTAGAGGTTATGAGGTAGACTACAAGGGAAGGACTGTATCAGAGCCTGTAAATAAATTATTCACAAAGTTCTCTATGCATCGTTTTTGAAAGTAATGGTCCACATTTGATTGCAAACAGTGTGTTAGGACTTCGAATTGGTTTAGCTGTAGCTAGTTGCTAACACAAATGAAGGCAAACTGTGTTTGAACTCTGCTGGCAGCTAACTATTGGTAGCCTATTAAAAACGAATTGCTTAATAAACTTTTCACACTTTTAAACAGTCCCCAAATAGTTCGTTTGGAATGCAAAGACCCTCATAAGACTGCAAACAAAGTTATGAGCAACTTGACAATTTATTATTGGCTTTTGCATTTAATCAACATGGCATCAAATGTGCCATTTTCTTGTTGACAAAACCTGGTGTTCTCCTATCTATGTGTCCTCTTTGTTGGGTCCATTATTGCCTCTGATTCTCATTATGCATGTGAGAGCTGCATAAACAAAGTCATAATAAGCAACATGTGTTTGAAAAGTGTTATCTTCAGGCTTATTGGTTTTCTCACTAAGAAATAAATCTTTATGAACGTAGTCTGCAAATATAGGCTAACAGATAATCTCATGTCATTTAAAAAAAATACTGAAGGGTGGGTGGCAATGAGAGCAAGGCAGGCACCTCACCCCGCAATGCAGGCCCTTTATGAGAGAATTGTTCTCCCATCCTGTCACTAGAAACTAAATATCTGCTGTGGGTGTGAGTGCGTGTGTATTGTGCTTACAAAGGACTTATTATGTTTTATTTTATGTATTTATTTATTTTTTTGGGGGGGGGCCCGGCCTGGCCCTTTATTGGGAGGAATTTTGAAAAACTGGCCCTCGGGGACTTTTAATTGAGTACCCCTGCTCTATACCATCACATGACTTCCCCCCCCCAAAAATCAGATCCCTAGCTGAAACACTCTAGCGCCACCAACAGGTAACAGGAAGTGAGCTCATATCTCGGCAGCCTTTTAACGGATTCAAACTTAACTTGGTTCACATGATCACACTCCCCTCCAAGGAATGCGCACCAACATTGGCGAGATTTGGGCCAAAGGGGGCGCTGCAGTTCCTCCTGTTGCCGTGGCGACTTGGGCAAGTTTACTGCTTGGCCCCGCATTGCTGCTTGCAGCTATATTTTAATTTAACATTCATTTGCTCCCGAAATATCCATGGAAGTAATTGAAACTTTAAAAAATTGCCGGATCGATTCTGGAACTTGCCGGATCGATTCTGGATCGTCCATGCCCCGCATCGATTCGGATCGCCGAATCGATCATTGTTGACACCACTACTGGACACCACCTGATGACATCTGCTTCTGGCGTAAAGGGCGGGTTATGCTTCCTGCCAGTGCCACAGAGTGAGCTTGTCCCAGCCATGATGCAGTTAATTTTGATTTATGCCCTGTTTTGAAGCCTGGTCTGCGCGATGTCATTCCACGCTCAAACTGCCTTCAATACAAAGAGTAACCTAGACGTGTTTTTTAGCTTCACAGACTCGACGACAATGAAAATGAAACATTAAATCTTTATATCACGTGCGTGTTTGATCGCACTGGCAGCCACCGTGGTAGTTTAGAACAAAGAAGTGGCTCATTTGTCGAGGACGAAGCGGAATGTTTCCTCGACCTCGGAAACACTGTTCAACTGTCCAAATAACTTCAGCGTCGTAACTTGCAAGCGCACGTGTTGTCTTTGGTTCGTGTAAATAAATGAAACTACAAAGCACGGGCAACTTATTTAATGAAGAGCTCACAGTCCGTAGACCGACGAAGGTTAGGACAAGGAAGTAGCTTGTTCTCGACTCGAGGACAGAGCAGGCTGGTCGAGAGGACCAATCAGAGACCTATTTTCGCCCTTCACGCCGTCGCTGTCTGCATCACTCCCTGCGTCGAGACACAATTTTGGGGAGGTGCCCCAGAGTACCTGCGTGATGGGGGGGGCTTCACTCCGTTAACTGCGCGACTCACTGCATCACGACGCAGGGACGCTGATCTCGAGGCATAAACCACCCTTCAGGCTACAGCTACCTGTGAAGGTGGTTGAGGAAGGCACCTCCTGTGCATGCAGTATGAATGTGTATTAGGGATGCAAATTATCGATTAATTCATTAATCATTAGTTGATAGCCTTATCGATCGACTTACGATTAATTGATAAGCAACGTTTTTCCCCCGAAATCTAAAAAAAACCCCTACTAAATAATAATAAAAAAAAATTGAGATAAAATGCCACATTTAAATTAATTTTATTTCAATTCTTTCATCCAAAGGTGATTTAAATATTCCCACTATTCACACCCCTCTTCACACACACTCTTCACATGGGTCTCTTGTCTGTTGAATTGACGATTAATTGCGAATAATGTTTTTTAATCGATTAATGCATTGCTCGATTAAAGTCGATTAATCGATTAATTGTTTGCATCCCTAATGTGTATTCCCTATGTTTGTCTAGTAATTGATACAATAAAGATGTTTGTGTCACAAGTCTTATTTTCTCTCGCTGACCCATGGGCACCGGAGGAGGTGCGACAGGCAGCAATGCCCAGCAGGTATTAACAGCTACCTGTACAATCCTGAATGTTTATGCAATCATGCCAAATGCTTCATATATTATTCAAAATGTTGTTGGTTAATTTATATATATATTATATTCCAGGTTTCATTAATGTTACAGTCACACAGCAGGATATTTGACATTAAACCTTTACATAAATCTTAAAGGGCAACTCAAGGGCAATTTCAATGTGCTGTTGTATTGCTCATGCTACCCTTGACTTGTCAGTAGCGTGAGCAATACAACAGCACATTGAAATTGGTAGGAGTTACCCTTTAACAAAAATGTTTCTTCTCATCTAAGACTAATATGAAACATATGAAACGCGTTGACACATCTTCTTTCATTGACATTTGTTTTTAAAGGAAAAATAAAAGTTTTATAGGTTTTTAATCAATGTTACGAAAAAAACAAGGCGTCACGTCAACCACCCATGTAGGACGTGTTGTCAGGATAAGGATAGGTTAAGCAGTTGAGTCATGAGGAAAATGAGAAAAGGAACATTTACACTAGAATTTGTTTGTTTGTTTTTTAAAACCAGACTGACATATACTTTGGAATCTGGCAGGCATTTTATAATTGTCACAAATGACTTCAGCCTCCTCCTCCTCCTCCTCCAAGAAACACCTCACCAGGATTTTGCAGTTTAGCCAAACTAATCGTGTAATAAGGCCATAAAGGCAGTTATGCTAATTTATGCAAATTATGCAAGTTTGCTCAGCATATACAAAGTAGCATCCGGTAATATCTATGTACTAGGGACCCATACTATACATTTCTATAATAAAACTTAAGTGTACTCAACATTTCCGGGTCTTCCCCTCCTGGCAACCAGACTAATAGGAGCGCTATGCTACCTGATAGCCTATGTGAGGCCCCTCTAAGGAGTGAAGAGGGAAAGTTCAGTTTGTCCTGGAGAGGATATTCACTAATGTCGTGGGCTGTCGTGTTTCTCGAATGCATCGGTTATGTAAGGGCATGTTTGAGTGTGGTATGTCTTCAGGTCATGTCAGGTCTGGAGAGCATTCCGGATTAATGCACAGGCTAGATATGGCTGCAGCCTAGGGCCCCCACACCTGCCTGTGGGCCCCCAGTGGTCCAAAGTGGGGAAAAAAATAATGGAGAAATGTAAGAAGTTACGGTATTGATAACCTAGTCTGCCATGTCAGGTAGAGTAATACTCCTCTTGGGTGGTACTTATGACACCATCTATGTAATTTAGATATTTGCCTTCCGTGGGGGCCTACAGCAACCTGTAGCCTAGGGCCCCCACGGCTTCTTAATCCGGCCCTGGGAGTATTCCAAGAACTTCACTCAGCAGTAAACCAGGTTAAGTTAACCTTGTGGTAGTAAATCACATAATAGAGGAGCCTGAAGTCCTCATTGTCTGAAGTAAATGACACCTGTGGGCTAATCTATTAGCAGTTTTACCACCTTTTGTAGGTTAATAGCTAGGGCTACCACTTAAACATGTTCTTGGAATACTTGGAGACAGCATGCTCTTCTTGTAATGCCAGCAATTTATAAGAATATAAATTATATATAAAAATCTCATATCAATAGTCCCCCAAAGTTGTTGTGGCTTGGAAACTTAATAGTTTCCTCCACGGAGGCAGGGCGTCAGCAAAACGCGAGGCCACAAGCACAGACCGAGGACGGGAGTTAGGATACTGAAATCCATCCAGAGACACACAGGCTACTTATTTTTAGTAGTACCAACCAAAGCACACTAGTTGTTTTAAAAGGTGCGGGCCACAATTCACCATACCGATGGCAAACAAGAAAATGACATTAGGATTGTGCTTTTGCGAGATATCGAAATTTCTGTCGCCAGTGACGTCATCACGAGGCCACAATGGTTAAAGCATAGACACAAACCATGCTGAAAAGAATATGAAAACCATGGATAGGCCCAACCATGATCCATGGATAGTCAGGAAATATGGATTTCATGGTTCCCCAAAAAAAGCCATATGGTTGGTTCAGAGTACTTAGAGAAACCATAGTTAAACCATGGTCGATTTTCATAAGGGTAGGACCCCTATCTGCCATTCCACTGCCATCTCAGGCGTCTGTTTGGCTCTGTGAGACGCCTGTGTCCCCTCAGATACCCTCCACCCACACCCCACACACCTACATGCATGCATACACCACACACACGCACATCCATGCGCACACGCATGTATGCATGTACTATACATGTACACACTCTCTTTGGGGACACCCCTTAAGACGAGCAGGGTTGTGAGACTCAGATTTCATGTTCCTGTCAATCAAGTCAACCTGGCTACCCACACGCGCACACGGACGCAGACACACAGACAGACAGACAGACAGACAGACAGACAGACACACACACACACACAAATGCACACACACATCCAAACACTTGAGAGTGGGGGTGGGAAAGTTCAGTTTGTCCTGGAGAGGATGTTTGCTAATGTGTGCCGCCATGTTTCCTAGAATGCATGCGTTATATATGGGCATGTTTGAGTGTGGCATGGTTAAGGGTCTTGCCTGTGTGTATTCATCGCAGACAAAACTCAAGGAGACAGCATGCTCCTCTTCTAGCGCCAGCCATTTATTAGAACAATATCAATGATATCATAATTTAAAGGGACACTGTGCAGGAAATGGTCAAAAAAGGTACTGCAACTATGCTGCGCATTGAAACTGGGCTGCCTATTGCCAAATTTGATCTTTACATGAAAGTTTACTAAGTAATAAACAAATATTTTCTAGTGTGGTCCAAGTAGTAATTTTTTCAGCTAAAAATGGCTATTTTTGGAAATTCAAAATGGCGGACCATGTAGAAGATCCCCCTTTTCATGTATGAAAAGTGCAATTTTAACTCAAACGACTAGGCACTGGACTGGTAGACCTCCGACCTGCTCGATCCCCGCCCGGGTCATTTCCCGATCCTTCCCCATCTCTCTCTCTCCCCACTGATTTCCTGTCTCTCTCTCACTGTCCTGTCTCAAAAATAAAAGCAGAAAAGCCCCCCAATTTTTTTTTTTTAAAAGAGACTGTGTGGTGGCCTCCACCTCCTCTTCATCTTAATGTACCCTGTAAAACCACTGGTTCTTTGGTTGCTCCTACTACAAACACATAAGCAGGGTGCGATTTGTAGGGGGGGGTGGGCAGTATTGTCCCCCCTTCTGGTTTTGATATCAACACTTTTTCTACATGATTTTAATCACAGTTTAATGTCAGTCCATTGATATTGCTTAAAATCTGGAACATATCCACCCTCTGTTTTTTTGACAAATCGCACCCTGCACATAATTCACCTGCACATAAGTCTCTGTCTGCAGAGCCCAGAAATTCAGTTTGTCCTGGACGACATGCTCACTGATGTCATGTGCTACTGTTTCCTAGAAAACATTTGAAAGAGGATGTTTACGTATGTACACGCACTGTAGTATGTGCTGTATTTCAGGGTCATGTCAGGTCAGGTCAAGTCTGGTCACAACACGGTGGTCCAAGTTTGCCTGTGTATGTTCAGTTCAGACAAACGTACAGGGCCATAGTAATGCACAGGCTAGATGTGGCTGCAGCCTAGGGGGTCCCTAGTTGGTCAAAGGTGGAAAAATCAATAAACACATAATTGAAGAAATTTAAAAAGATGTGGTATTGATAATCTAGTCTGCCGTGTCGAGTAGAGTTTTAAATCTTATTATTAATACTCCTCTTGGGTTGAAATTATGACAATGTCTATGTCATTTTGCTATGTAATTTGCCTTCCGTGGGGGCCCTGGGCCTTCTTAATCTGGCCCTGACCACGTATGCACGTACAACACTCTCTGTGGGGACACCCCTGCAGAACAGCAAGGTTGGCAGCCTCAGATTTCACGTTCCTGTCAATCAAGCAAAGCTGCCTTTACACACACACAGACACACACTCTCCTTTCTTTAGTAGCATACCATGTGTCACACATGTCACACACACACACACACACACACACACACACACACACACACACACACACACACACACACACACACACACACACACACACACACACACACACACACACACACACACACACACACACACACACACACACACACACACAGCCCCCCAAAAACACACACACACAGGCCAACACACATGTGCACACACACAAACTTCCTGTCATGTCTGGTCTGCTGATGTTCTTTTCCGCTGGCCTGCGAGGCTGGCTACCCATCCTGGACGCTGCACCACTCTCTCTCCCTGATGGGGCCAAGCATGGAGCCCATGGGAACCCAACAACGCTGCGCTCCAGAGCAGGTGAGCAATGTGTGTGTGTGTGTGTGTTTTTCATTCTTTTGAAAATTATATTTGTTAATGTAACTATTTACATTGAGCTATATGTGTTGTAAGATTAGCTCTGAACTCCAAATAGCAGCTAGCACTGCCGTTTTATATTGTGTGCAGCCATGTATGCACGTTTTCTAGAGATTAGCATGTCTTGCGTGACGCTGTGACGTCATCTACCAACTTCTAGCGACTTTTCAGAGAGCCAACAGCGACACTGTGGCCTACTGGATAAAGTGATACTGTCCCATTTTTGGAAATAGGCTTATTTTACACCTTCCCTTGAGTTAAATTAATGGGTTTTACCTTTCTCCTGTACTTTCAACCGTTCTCTGGGTATGGCAATGCAAATTTTACCTCCAAGCTAGCAGTTAACATTGAGTCCTATGAGACCAGTTAGCCGCCAGCTGGTCTCATAAGACTCAATGTTAACTTCTAGCTTGGAGGTAAAATTTGTACTGCCGTACAAACGGCAGGAGGTACAGGAGAAAGGTAAAACCCAATCATTTAACTCAAGGAGAAAAAATGGGACAGTATCACTTTAAGGAGATAGGCTTTAGATCAGAGGGTTGCAGTAACTATTTTTCCTTTTGGTATTTTATGACTTAACTTATGATAGAACAGTGAGAGATTGGACAGGAAACGAGTGGGGAGAGAGAGATGGGGAAGGATCGTAAAGGACCTTGGGCTGGAATCGAACCCGGGTCGTCGGCGCAGCAGCCCAGTACCCTACCTTTCGGTTAGAGCCACGGTAGGGCCAAGGATTGTAGTTTCAAATCCCACCCTATCTCACTCCACGGCTGAGCAAGGCACCTAACCCCACACAGCTCCAGGGACTGTAACCAATACCCTGTACTTAGAAGCTGTTTACACGTATCTGGATATTTTTGAAAAGACATTGGTTTTGACCTGTGGTATACTCGTAAAAAGGGCTTTAGAATGTGCATTTCAAATCTCTGGTTTTAAATATATAAATATTTAAAATGGGTCCACAATGTTTTTTATTTTTATCCACATATTTACCATATATCTGCGTATTTACACGTAAACGGAACGTAAACAAAAAATATCCACATTTAAAATTATCCACATATGTGTAACTAACTCCTTAAAATAACTATAAGTCGGTTTGGATAAAAGACTCAGCAAAGTGTAATGTAATATAATGTCTTTAGCCCTGGAGAATATAGTCAAGGTAAGGGCAGGTAGCTTTCATTCACAGAGCAGAGCAAAGCTACCCAGGTAGCTACGCTGTCTCATCCCAACCAACGCATCGATTTCTGACGACATTTGACCAAATAGCATTTTTTGACGTCAAAGGTATGCCCTTGGCATACGTACTACAGCACCATCATTTACATACCTTTTGAGTGGGATCGGTCGCTGGGGGCCGGCCCTAATGGCACTAATTGCAGTCATGGGTGAGCGGTTAGGGCGTCAGACTTGCATCCCAGAGGTTGCCGGTTCGACTCCCGACCCGCCAGGTTGGTGGGGGGAGTAATCAACCAGTGCTCTCCCCCATCCTCCTCCATGACTGAGGTACCCTGAGCATGGTACCGTCCCACCGTACTGCTTCCCATGCGGTGCCACTGAGGGCTGCCCTCTTGCACGGGTGAGGCATTAATGCAATTTCGTTGTGTGCAGTGTGCAGTGTTCACTTGTGTGCTGTGGAGTGCTGTGTCACAATGACAATGGGAGTTGGAGTTTCCCAATGGGCTTTCACTTTCACTAATGGTCAATGGCCGCACAGTTATCGAACTCCCATGGACTGCAATAACCGGACACAGGAAGTGATCCGGGTACTGTTCTCTTCCTGGTTGAAAGCTTACTAAGGTATTTGGATGTACGAAATAGGTGCTTCTCCTTATTTTTTTTACTTTTGGATGCACCCCTGGTCTAGGCCAGGGATTCTCAAACTGTGGGATGGGGCCCACTAGGGGGCCCTGGAGGTATTTCATACAAATAGGCCTATGTAAGAAAAAACGGCCGATGAGGTGTCCCGATATCAAGGGAAATAATGGAGGAGGCAGAAGCGTCAAACAGCCCCACGTTCACTTCTGCCAAGTCCATTTTCCCTTGATATTGGGACACCTCGAAGGCCGTCTTCTGCTTATCATCCGGTTGCCAGCATTTAAGTAATTTAATTATTTGTTGATCTAAGGCAGGGGTGGAGAACCTTTTACATTCGAGGGGCCACTTCAAATTCATCCGAGGGCCGTAAAAGTCCACCGAGGGCCACTATGAACACAAACCAGGATTTCCCCCTGCACTTTAGGCCTATATTGAAGGTAGCCACCTTTAAAACACACACCACCTTCTCTAGGTCTCCTGAATATAACTTAATTGTATTGCAAATATATTGTCTAAGATTCCTTTACAAAATATGTCATATTTCATGTGAAGCTGCGTAACATTAAAACTATATCGAGGGCCAGATAAAACTACCTCAAGGGCCGCATATGGCCCTCGAGACATAGGTCCCCCCCCCATCTAAGGCTTTGAGAAAGTAGATTAACCACTGCACTTCGGTTATTGCTATGGGTAGGTACCACTTACAATTTAAACACTCTCTGTTGCAAGTGTGGCAGGTTCAAATTACACAACAAAAAAGAGCTATCACTTCCACTGCTGTTACTACTAGGCTACTATTAGCCTACTACTGCTAGTAAGAATATCTACTAGGTTTTCAAGGCGTGTGCATTTCACATTCAGCCTCTGTGTATTTATGTTTTGTTCACCACTGTTTTCACGACAATCACCATCAAGAAACTGAACAAGGAGTTTTTGGAAAATGCAACGCCAAAAAATAATGTAGAGCAGAGATACTGTATTCAGTAACACCACACCAGGCTACCACCACAACAAACACACGTGAATTTCTCAGGCTGATGCAGGTGTGTGAAGTGTTTTGGTGGTTGAATGCTTTGCCTCTGTCATCACTGTGCTCGCACGATTTGGGGAATTTCAAAGGCCCACCACAGCATAACTAAAAAGAAATAATGAGAAAAAAAAATGTTTTGTGGTTCACACATGGTTGTAAACATAACCAGGTAGGCTACACAGCACCCGGGATGATAATGTGTCAAAGTTGTTATGTCAGGTTTGACTAAACAAACACTCATCATGTTTAACAGGTATGTGGGAGTTTTTCCCCGACTTTGGGGCTTCTCCTGTTCAGTTTGCCATTTCAGCGCTTTTCCATGTCATCATGATGTTGGGTGCACACAGCAACGGTTTGTAAGAAAGGAATACCCCCCCTCTAGATATTTCTTTTTTTGTCTTTTTTTAAGATGGGACAGTAGGAGAGCAGGGCTCTCAAGTCTCATTCTTTGAGAGTGTGACACACACATCTGAGCGATTTCACACTCTCACACTCCACACATGGTATTTCACACTCTGAAGTTTTGATAACTTATCCAATCGGCGCACATTAATTCATCCAACCTATCCACAGACGCGTCAGAAATTGGTAACAGCGCTTCTGTGTTCAGACTAGTTACCACGCTATTCAGCCAATCAGAAAATAGATTGTTCGGTTGTCGGGCAGATCAGAGCAGTGGATCAGAGTTTCATCCAATATCCAATAGTCATCCATTGTGGTGTTTACAGGCAAGCTTCTCGGAATGTGGCATACAGCCTAATAATAACAGTAATTTCATTTGTCAATGAGAAACAGTGAAATTATTGACAACTCGCAGCAATTAATACAGAGAATTGACGTGCCACCAACCATTCGAGTTGTGCTGAGGACGATCAGAGTTCGTTCAGTGTATCCAATGGAAAGGGGATCTAGTTCTAGTCGGAGCCGCCATGTCACATTTAGGATATGTTTCTCTTATTGCATTTGATTTAGAATGTCATGGGAATAAACCGTGGACGTGGAGACAGAAGAGGAGACAGAGTGGTAGGTGGGCAAATAGTAGACTGGAGAGAATGGAGGAATGCAGAGGTAGTGGTAGAAGAGAGGGCAAGTAAGCTAAAAGTCAGGGGCAACCAATAGTGCTGGAGATATCATGGTACTGAATGAAAAGGGGTATTATTTGGGTCTTGCGCCTAAAAAAGTGATTGGACTTCAATTTAATTTGAGCTGCTAATGTCAATGCACAATAAAGAACAGATACAGGTAACCTATTTTAAGCTATCCCCCTACAATGAACATTGTCTAAAATCATCCCCCTCAATGAAAATGGTCAAAAATCACCTCCCTCTAAAACAGGCATCCCTTCTTCACATATTGTGTTAAAATTGCACTTTTGAGGGCCAAAACATACCAAGGCGGAACGGAACGGTCCCGGGACGAACGCGGTCTTTCTGCTTAGTTTTGGCCGGCGTGTTTTTCTCTGCCTTTCACACTGACAGCGTCAGCGTGCGCGGCCAGTCCTGTTCAAAACCCTCCCCACAGCTAAAGCTAGCGTGCTACTTTGCCATTCATTTGAATGAGACACCGCCGGTCTCCGGCGTGAAAAATACGCTCGAGTTCTATTTTCCAAATGCAGCGCGGCGCGGAGCCGGCTCCCGCGCCGCTGACGCTCGACTACCGCCGGTTGGTGTGTAAGGACAGATATGTTTCAATGTATTTTCACCGACGCCGGTAAAAAACGCGGCCGTTCCGCGACGCTTTACCGCCTTGGTGTGTAAGACCCCTAACACTACATTTTCATTTTTTCCTCAGGGGAGAAGCCCCCAAACCATCAATAGTTAGAATCAATCTCTGAGTGACCATCCCCAGCTGCTTTTATTTTACAACTCGAGTACTGGTTAGGGCTAAGCATATTGAATAAATCGTGTACCTAAATCGTGGCCTAATCAAACTTTTTAACTAGCTGGGTTGAAGGAAAGCCTAGTGTCAATGGGTCGATGGGTGACGGGTCGATGTCTGCCCCCCCCCTTAAAAAATAAAATTCTCACTCCAAACAATCTTCAAAACTTGAGAGCCCTGAGGAGAGGCAGACAGGAAGTGAATGGGGAGAGAGTTGGGGGAGGGGTCAGCGAATGACCTGGGTCGGACTCGAACCGGGGTCATGGTTGTAGCAGCCCAGTGCCCTACCGTTCCAGAATTGTACCCGATAGATACAACAACAGTTTTTTTTCCTCTCTTTTGCGTTCTCCGTCTCCGTCTCCGTCTGACTCTCTCTCTCTCTTTTTATTTTAGGCCTTGAACACCTTTATTATGGTAGGACTGTGAAGTAGCAAGGAGAGAGAGATGGGAGTAGGGCTGGGAAAGGACAGTTTGGAGTTCTCCGCTCGAATTGGAAAGGTGTTGCAAAGGTGTTCTATTGGGTTGCGGTTAGCACTCTGTGCATGGACCTTGTTTTGTGCACTGGTGCGAAGTCATGTTGGAAGAGGAAGAGGAAGGAGGGGTGCGGGGGCACGCTCCAAGCTGTTCTCACTAAGGTTCCGTTTCCACGTAGCTGGATATTTTTATATGTGGATATTTTTTTCTCCTGCTTGTATTGGTTTTGCATTGGTTTTGGCCTTCCGTTTCCACGTAGCAGATATTTAAAAATCCAGGTGCAGGAAAAAAAAAAATTCTGTTTAGGGGTCTGAAACGCATTTGTTACAATGGAGGATTTTTTTTTATCCACATGTTGCGTTTACACCTAGCAGGAGAAAAAAATACCCTGCTAAAAAAATATCCTGCTACGTGGAAACAGCACCTAAGTTGAGAGCATGGAATTGTCCAAAACGTTTCAGTATCTTGACGCGTCCGGAACTTGACACATGACGCCTCAAAAACTTTTGTGGTTTACAAGTCACACATGGTAGTAAACATGGTACCAGGTGGCTACAACACCCGGGGTGACAATGTGTCAAAAGTTGTTATGTCAGGAATTGACTAAACAAACACTCATCATGTTTAACAGGTATGTGGGAGTTTTTCCCCGACTTTGGGGCCTCTCCTGTTCAGTTTGCCATTTCAGCGCTTTTCCATGTCATCATGATGTTGGGCAGGACAGGAATTCCCCCCCTCGCCCCCGCTACACACGTCCTTCCAGACTTCTGCCCGATATGTACAACACTTAATAGTTTCTCTCTCTCTTATTATTTTAGGCCTTTAACGCCTATATTATGAAAGCAATCTCATCATGATGTTGGGTGCACAGCAACGGTTTGTAAGAAAGGAATTTCCCCCCTCTAGATATTTCTTTTTTTGTCTTTTTTTAAGATGGGACAGCAGGAGAGGCAGACAGGAAGTGAATGGGGAGAGAGTTGGGGGAGGGTCAGCAAATGACCTGGGACGGACTCGAACCGGGGGTCGCCGGCGTAGCAGCCCAGTGAACCTACCGTTAGACCCACTACAGGACCATCCTTCCAGAATTCTACCCGATAGATACAACAATTGATAGTTTCTCTCTCTCTCTCTCTCTCTCTCTATCTATCTATCTATCTTTTAGCAAGGCGAGAGAGATGGGGCTGGGAAGGGACAGTGAGGAGTTCAGCACTCTAATTCACCCCCAAAGGTGTTCTATTGGGTTCCGGTTAGCACTCTGTGCAGGCCAGTCAACTTCATCCATACCATATTCTGTCATTCTGTTATGGACCTTGCTTTGGTTTTTTTTTTGGTTTTTTTGGGGGGGAGCATGCTCCAAACTGTTCTCACGAAGTTGAGAGCATGGAATTGTCCATAACATTTCGGTATCTTGACGCCTCCAGAACTTGACACATGACACATGACGCCAGAAGTTTTGTGGTTTACAAGTCACACATGGTAGTAAACATGGTACCAGGTGGCTACAACACCCGGGATGACAATGTGTCAAAGTTGTTATGTCAGGAATTGACTAAACAAACACTCATCATGTTTAACAGGTATGTGGGAGTTTTCCCCGACTTTGGGGCTTCTCCTGTACAGTTTGCCATTTCAGCGCTTTTCCATGTCATCATGATGTTGGGCAGGACAGGAATTCCCCCCCTCGCCCCCGCTACACACGTCCTTCCAGACTTCTGCCCGATATGTACAACAATTAATAGTTTCTCTCTCTCTTATTATTTTAGGCCTTTAACGCCTATATTATGAAAGCACTGTGATGTAGCAAGTAGTAGAGAGAGACAGAGAGGGTAGTCGGGCTGGGAAATGACCCAGTCGGGACTCGAATCTGGGAACCCACGTAGACTATATGGTACCGGTGCTCTATAGCAGTGGTTCTCAACTGGAACAGTCTTGGGACCCACCATTTTCCACTCTCATTCGGTCGTGACTCAATTTTTTTAGCGTTCAATTCAAGTCAATTCAATGCAATTCTCAAAATGTAACAAAGACTCGAATGACTGGTTGCACGCTATCTATCTCGCATAAACATTCAGATTGTATCTATGACAACAGATGACACAGAGTTTTTTTTTTTTTACTTGTATATGGCTTCACTTGAAAGCCCATTGGGAAACTCCACTCCAACTCCCATTGTCATTGTGACACAGCACACAAGTGAACACTGCACACTGCACACAACGAAATTGCATTTATGCCTCACCCGTGCAAGGGGGCAGCCCTCAGTGGCGCCCCATGGGGAGCAGTGCGGTGGGACGGTACCATGCTCAGGGTACCTCAATCATGGAGGAGGATGAGGGGGGAGCACTGGTTGATTACTCCCCCCACCAACCTGGCGGGTCGGGAGTTTTTTTTTTTTTTTTAGAATTATGTTTTTTTTTACACCAAGTCTCCACGACTCACCCATGACCCCTCCGCGACCACTTTTGGGTCGCGATCCACCAGTTGAGAAACACTGCTCTATACCATGTGGCACAGGACCTCCAATAGTTTCTTTTTGACATTAAAATTCTTCATCCAAAATTATATCAATGGTTTGTAGACTGCTGGTACTGTATAGGTCAAGGATGTCAAACTCAAAACTGCAAATCTGGCCCTCTGGGTAATTTTATTTGACCCGTGAGATCATTTCAAATGTGCATTATGCCCCGTGTACACCAAGCGTGAACTACGCGACCTGAGCGCCGAAAGTCATTATTTCTCTATGGAGGGCACGTGACCAGCGCTACCAGAGCGAATTCGCCAGGAGCGAAGCGAACTGAGCAACCAGAGCGAATTTTAACGATTGAAGGCAAGCTAATATTATGGTAATGACCTATGACGTGGTTCGGCGAAAATCAATTGGAACGTTCATATCTCCGAATTTCCCAGGCTGTCAAACCAGAGCGGTTAAGAAATTAGCTAAATCAAACATGTCAATGCCGCGTCCGGAGCGAATAAAGTGAATTCATGGCGAAACTTCTTCAACCACCTCAGCTACCTGGGTCGCGTAGGTAGCGCTTGGTGTACACAAGGCATTAGGCTACAGATGGCCCACAATCACCAGTAATAGCCTATAACATGACTTGAACATCGAAGTTGGTGTATCACTGGAATATGATTGGGCCTCTGTAACATCTCATTCATGCAACAGACAGACTCATTTGAACCACCATGTATGATGAGAAAGTGTTAGTGAAATTTGACGTATGAACAATTTAAGTTCGGTCTGCAATTCACATGAATGAATGAATTAAATTAAATTAATTTAAATACATGTAATTTTGGCCCTCAGAGAATTTGAGCTTGACATCCCTGGTAGAGCAGGGCTGGATTGGCCATAGGGCATACAGGGCATTTGCCCGGAGGACTGTTGATGATTTTGGCCTGGCCCTCCCCTTTATGTAATGGTATCAGTCCTCATGCAACTCCAGCAAACCTCGCAGAGTCAGATTAAAATATTGATTTAAATATTAATTTTGGCTGTTGGGGACAACATAACTGATATTAGATGACTAAAAATGTTGTCACAGGCTTTTTCATCCCATCACAGACCTGGATATAATTTCTTCTAAAGGTCACCTCCAATTGTGTCTTACTGCCCTCCGTAGCCTATACCATCAGTAAATATGTTTGAAGGAGAGAGAGAGAGTAGAATTATTTTCTTTTTTGATAATGTTGATTTTCATAATGACAATATAAAAGTGATTTTGTACGGTAATATATATATATATATATATATATATATATATATATAAACTTTATTACAGGCTCAGGGCCCAATAGGCAGACACACAACATATACATAAAAATAGAATGTGCAGGAAAAAGAAGAAATAATAATAAAAAAGCAGCAATGGTGCCAAAGCATATACAAACTATGTCATGACGGTCTTAAAAGGCAGCCATACCAATGTTTGCACATATATCATTGGTATCAGACAGAGCTATATCTGGCACTTGTGAGCATAATTATGATGCAGTTTTCAGACTTATCCAAACGGCACATGAACTTAAACATTAGGTTCCTCAGGAGAGCCTGTAAAGTACATAGTCCTGAGTCACAAAATAGTTTACTAGCACTGCAACTCCTGGGCTTTTTCAGCAATATCCTCAGGCAGTCATTATATGCTACTTGGAGTTTACGCATTGTCTCTTTTTTATAGTTGATCCATAATGGAGCTGCATACATAGGACTACAGTAATGGTAATGATTACGGTAATGATTAAGTAGTGCTTTTGGTGCTTGTTTTTCAGTTAGAAGATCCCACCCACCATATGAGTAGAGTGTTTGTTTACTACCTCTTTTCTGATGTTTGACTTTCAAATTGACAGTACGGTAGGCCGTAAAAGCGGCTGGCTTCCTACAATAATGATTATCTAGTGTTTTACGCTGTTCTCAGTAAGGAGGTCTCGTACACCACATGAAATAGAATGAGGTTTCACATCTCCGAGGCCGAGGTGTTGTTATCTCTCGTGAGGAACTCTCACATGCTGTAGTAACACCTGGCTGCAAGTATGCTGTGCAACACGGCACGGTGCTTTTTTTGCAGTGCCATTTTCAGAGAGTACACTGTCAAAACAGCAGTGTTATTTTAACTCTTAAGGAGTTACAGGCAGGGCCGAATTAAGAAGGCCTGGGGCTAGGCTACAGGTTGCTGTAGGCCCCGGCGGAAGGCAAAGTTCATAACAAAATTACATAGACAGTGTCATAATTCCAACCCAAAACGAGTATTAAGATTTAAAAGTCTACCTGACATGGAAAACTAAGTTATCAATACCGCATCTTCTTTACATGTCTTCAAATCCATTCACATTTAGTTTTCCCCCCTTTGGTTAAGAGGGCCCTGGCAGATTGGGGCTGTCTGGCTGCAGCCATATCTAGCCTGTTCATTAATCCAGTCCTGGTTATAGGGCCCTCCTGTATTGTTGGCGGGGGCCCTATCTTGACTTTGGCAGGCTGTATGGGAGGGGGGGCCCTATAAGTGTTTTGCCCCGGGGTCCTGTGTGCAATAATTCCGTCACTGAAGTGTACTTACCATGGCAACATGTCTTTAGAATGGGAAACACTACTACTGTATGTGAGGTAGACAGTTATACATTCATGGAAGTGGTACTTCTGCAAGTTAAAATGTAGCTTACGTAGACTACTACAGACTCAGATACGACACATACTGATTAACTGAAAGGCTTTTTTAACCCCTTACCGCAGAGCCTATGTTATAACCTTACTGCCACCAACATTTTAATGGCTGTGTCGTAATGTGTTACTCAAGGCTCTCAGTAATGCCATGGCAATGTTGTTATGATGTAGTATTTAGCATGAGTATTTTCAGCTAATAGTGAATAGGCCCACCGACGACCCCATCTGCAAGAGGCTACAGAAATACATGTACACTGTATACCAGTATTTTGTGAATGAGCTGAACTATTCCAGTGAGGTCCGCACACCTGTTTATTTTTCTTGAGTGCAACAATATTCATGCTTCCTAGTTTGGAGCTGCAAAAAGGTTTTTCTTTGCCCAGATAACATCGGATGATGATTAGTCATAACATAAGTCTGATAATCTTATGATAAGTCATAACATCTACATTTATTCTATATTACTATACGTCTTGCATAGACCTGTATCTTTGCTGATGGGTCTGCACTACACTTGCCAAAAGGCAGCCATCGGAGCTGCATGCTGGCAGAGCAGACCACATCTGCAGCCATCTCACCACAAACACTTCCCTTTCCTCACTTGCACTCACTGGCACATGCTGCACTGTCGCTTAACCCAGTAAGACACAGCGTTATAAATTAGCTGTTACCAGCATGGCAATGACTAAGTGGTAGCGCATTACTGAGGGCCCTGTGTTATGTCATAGTAGTGTAGTACTATGGTGGTTAACTTTTCAATGACTATTACTGCGTGCCACTGGAGGTATGGCATGCATTCAGGGGTTAATGCACACCTTTCCGCTGTAATGGTCACTAAAAAACGTTGTAGTGCTACACCACTTTGACAGTGCACAGGGCCTTTAGTAATGCATTACAACTTGGTCATTGCCATTCTGGTAACAGCTAATTTATTTAACAAGGGCCGTGTCTTACCGGGTTAGCCCCTTAGCGCAGGGCCTATGTTATACCGTGTGTGTGTGTGTGTGTGTGTGTGTGTGTGTGTGTGTGTGTGTGTGTGTGTGTGTGTGTGTGTGTGTGTGTGTGGAGTGATGTGACACAGGGGGCGACTTGTGTTACTTACTGGCCTTTCCACATTGTGTTTGGGTAAATTGGGCATTCCATTTCTAATCGCGGCGAGTTCCAATGTCCGTACTTACCACGCTTTCCGCACTGTGTTTGGGTACGTAGGGCGTTCCATTTCTAATCGCAGCGAGTTAAGTGTTCTGTAACGCAGCCGGATAACGCTTTCAAACCGGCCATTTTTTTAAGTGTGCGGTTACTTATTGAACACTTTTCGCACTCAATTTGTGATTTAGTTGAATGTCAGATCTGTCAAACTGCCGTCTCTCTGTAATAACAGCATAGTTTTGATTTGAAAGACAATCAGCATGCGTATAAGAGACAGGGGTAACAAAGGAAATGTCAACATAACAAACAGTGTCTTCTGTGTTGAATTGTATTTTGGCTATTGGTAACCTCTGATGACACATGACAACCATCATTTCCATTAAGTGTATCAGACCGTGAGAATGTGATTTGGACCGACACTTCACCCTCAAATTTTGCCGTTACGTGAGGGCGGAAAAGGCACTGCATCTTCGTACACAGTGCGGAGATTGGAACTGACCATGTGACACACACACAGGGAATTTAACAGTGCTACGCAATTCAGCACTTAGTCAAAGTCTGCCACTTCGTTGGGTGTCACCTTGGACTGTGATATGGGGTCAGGCGGGTGAACAGTATCGTTTTGAGTCATTGGAAAGGAGGGAATTCTAGGCACTCGTATCTCAAGAGCAGGATCTGCGCTAGGCATAGACAGGCAGGCAAGGCGGTCGCCTAGGGCACCAAATGTCTTGGGGGTGCCCTAAAGTCCCACGGAATTTGAAGGTCATGTGAAATAAAACCTAAACTTCACATTGACAATGATTATTCATGGGCATTCAATATATACTGTTACTGTATGTAGTACAATAAATACTTTGATCAGCTGTGCTCGATCAGATGTACACCGCTACAAAATGGAAGGGGGTGCACCGAGGGCACCAAATTAACTAGAAACTGCCCTGCTAAAGAGTTTTGTATCTGAAGAGTGCCTTGAATTCCCTCGCTTCTGATGAGTCAGGGTTTTTTTCCCCACACCTTCAAAAACTTTCTTAAGTTCTTGTGCACTTGGGACTTTTCTACATTGCAAAAAAGTTTTTTGATTATTGTACAATGTCAGTAGAGAACGAGACTGTTAATCTCAGGGTTGGGGGTTCAAGGGTTCAAGCCCGCAAATTATTATTTGAAAACTGAAAATAAACTCCAAGACACCAAGCTCTTGTTTCCCTTACTTTAATGTGACGTTTTGGGTAGCATGCCCTTCATCAGACATAACCTCCATCATGCTGCCCGAAACATGACATTAAAGTAAGAGAAACTGAGATGGATGTGCATGTTTTTTTTTTTTTGTTACACGCAAATTATTACTGAACTCTGTGAAAACAATGCATGAGCTTATTTGCCCTGACCAGGGATGGAGCTATATGGGGGGGGTCAAGCAGGGCATTTGGCAGGGCCCTCCCGTGTTGTGGTGGGGGCCCCATTATGAACTTTATAGGCCGTATAGGGGGCCCTGTTCGTGTTTTGCCCCGGGGCCCTGTGTGCAATTCTCCTTCCACTGGCCCTGACCTAATAGAACACCTGCTCATGAAGAAGGTAAAGCCCAAGCCAAAGACATGCTTGTTTTGTGTCAGCACCCGTAGACTACTATTCCCATGCTATCAAAGAAAATAAAGAAAATGCCGCACACACAGCTCCAGCTACTTTTTTGAAGTAATGTTTCAGCTAACCGGCCAATCCAACAACCGCTGTCACCCAAATGCTGGTGAAATTTGAGTTTGGGTGGTGGAAAAGACCAACTTACTAGCCATTTTGACCCATTAAGGTGTGTATGTGTTTGGCTAATAAGATTAACATCTATTAGTCACGTTGGCTGGTGATGAAGAACAGTTAATTTAGAGCCCTTCAGATCAGTATTCAGAGGAGCGGAGCTTTACTGCCCTACGGAACATGGGACCTGGGAACATACTGTAGAACTCTGGGAAAATAGGACCTAGGGAACATATAAGACTTGAGGAATAGAAATAGAAACTGGGGACATAGAACGCAGAGCAGGAACATAGAACCAGCAGAACATAGAACCCAGAGAATATAGAACCCGGGGAATATAGAACCCAGACTTGTATCCCAAAGGTTGCTGGTTCGACTCCCGACCTGCCAGGTTGGTGGGTGGAGTAATTAACCAGTGCTCTCCCCCATCCTCCTCCATGAGCATGGTACCGTCCTGCCGCACTGCTCCCTTGGGGCGCCATTGGGGGCTGCCCCCCCCACCCCCGCATGGGTGAGGCATAAATGCAATTTCATTGTGTGCAGTGTGCAGGGAACACTTGTGCTCCACGTGTGCTGTGGAGTGCTGTGTCACAATGACAAGTTTCCCAGTTGGGCTTTTGGCTTTCTTTCACGTGTGTATTGCATGTCAATGACAGTCAGACAGTGTGTCAGTCAGTCTCATCAGGCGTCATAGGCTTTTACTATGTAGTGCGTCTCCTTTCTCCAACCTCAAGACCACACCACAAACACAGAGAGGTGTGAGAGAAAGAGAGAGAGAGAGAATGTTCCAGCAGTAGGATTGTAATAAATGTCAGAATGGTGGTTGGCCTCGGCTGGCCAGCCTGTAGTGTAGCGTAGTACAGTGTAGTGTAGGCTTACTTCATCCTCCTCATCATCACTCAACTGGAAAATATAGAATATGTGCCAGGAAGTTCCATCAAGTAGACCTGCGTCGCTGTATACATGTGGGTGTCCGCTCATTGGTTAATATGACTCAGTGCTTTTGGGCTTCTCTCTCCTCTCTCTTCTTTCCCTCCCTCCCTCCCTCCCTCTCTTTGTTTCTCTCTCTCCTCTCTCTTCTTTCCCTCCCTCCCTCCCTCTCTCTCTCTCTCTCTCTCTCTCTCTCTCTCTCTCTCTTCTTTCCCTCCCTCCCTCTCTCTCTCTCTCTCTCTCTCTCTCTCTCTCTCTCTTTCTCTCTCTCTCTACTTTCCCTCCCTCCCTCCCCTCTCTCTTTCTCTCTCTCTCTCTCTCTCTCTCTCTCTCTCTCTCTCTCTCTCTCTCTCTCTCTCTCTCTCTCTCTCTCTCTCTCTCACACTTTTTTTTCTCAGCCTATCTCCTCTCTCTACCCACCCTCCCTTTCTCTCACTGGTTTTTCTCACTCTCTCTCCTCTCTCTATCCCCCCACCCCCTCTCTTTTTCTCTCCCTCTCTCTTTTCTCTGTGCAGGTATGATGATGATGATTGGATCCCGGCCTTTTCCACTTCCCCCTTCAGACGTGAGTGAGTGACTGGGTCTCATTATGACGCGTGTGTGTGTGTGTGTGTGTGTGTGTGTGTGTGTGTGTGTGTGTGTGTGTGTGTGTGTGTGTGTGTGTGTGTGTGTGTGTGTGTAGTGATGCCACACTTAATGGACCTGGACCTTTTGCGTGGCCACCAAACGGTTTCCCCAAGCTGCCCCCTATAACCGCACATGGTTTCTGTTATGACACAGTGTGTTGTGACACTATCATTCAAATCCATACCCACATTATTTGGCCAAACCACTGATCTATGATATGTTTGGCTTCATTTTCAGCATGTTTACTGTATATGCAATGTTGAACTCAAGGACCTGATACATTGATATATTAGTTGTTTATAGCCTACAAATGGAGGCTGTTTGAACTTATTCAATACAGTGAAGTAGCGTAGGGAGGGAGATAGCTTAGCCTATGTAGAGAAGTGTGCATGCCTTTTAAAGGACGAACAGCCCAACCTTTTTTGATTTTCAGTTACGTATTAAACATGAATGTTTAATTTTCTGTTAAGTGTGTTCGGTACTTAGATATATTAGTATGAGAATAATTCTAATATAATTATTGTTAGCATAGCTTAGCATAATCACTGGAAGTGGATAGAACCATTAGCATCAAGCCACAAGGGATCACTGGACGGAATCCAATAGCCATTTTGCACTCTGGTGAATTGTACATTCATTTTAAAGAGGGTTATAAATACATTTGATTATTTTTTGTTTGGTTCCATAGAGTTCCATTGCTACTGCTATCGCTGAATATGGCTATGTTACTGTAGACTAATGGCGATTGCCCCCCTGCAAAGGACATAGAGAAAAAGTTCCATTCTCATATTTTAGGGCTTTAATACATATGAGCAATTTCCTGAAATGAGGTGGACTGTTCCTTTAGAGATCACAGTGATTTCACATTATCCCTGGGTAGTAAGAGACCTTATTTACCTTATTTGGCATTATTTAACTGACATTGCAATATTTACTGGCTACGTTCAAGAAACACCTAAAATCACACCTATTTATTGAGGCCTATGGCCCTTAACCACCCTGCCCCCCAACCCCACCTCTACCCCCTCCTCTCCTCTGCCTCTATTCCCCTCTTTTTTTGTAAAGCAACCTTGGGTTACTTGAAAGGCGCTATATAAAACCAAGTTATTAAACATTATTATTATTATTATTATTATTATTATTATTATTATTATTATTATTATTATTATAATTGATATTGTGGTGTAACAAGAGAGCTCTCTGTTATTGTAAACTATTTAAGTTAGTAGAGTAATAGAGTAGTAGTAGAGTAACTTTATTAATCCCCAGGGGGAAATTCAGGTATCCAGTAGCTTACATAAATACACAAATAAACAAATGCCCACATGGACATGCCAAGACACAAATAACACAGGAATAGTCAGGGAGGGGGAAAAAAATAGTAAAGATAAAGAATGTGAAGCAATGTCTACGTCCATACTGTCTATGTCCATGTATGAGTACTGTCTATGTCTATACTGTCTATGTCCTTACCTAGATTAGTCTATGTCTGCATGGGAGAGCAAGAAACGCAATTTCAAATTCTTTGTATGATCAGTGCATGTAAAGAAATTGACAATAAACTTGACTTGAATTACTTGAAAATGTAATATGTAAAAAATGTAAAAAAAAAAAAGGTAATTGTGCAAAAAGACATTCTGTGACTTGGGATAGACCATGTGCAGAAAAAAAACAAGCTCTGTCAGTTAAGGTAGACGGTCTTAACATGACCTGGAACAAGTGTTGACAGATACATCTAAGATACTGTATAGTATGTAGAAGTAGGCAAGTTGCGGGTCACTGTGGTGTGCTTTGCTACGCCCCCCTCATAAGGGCTTGCATGTCCATGGTGACATGGGTTCGAGTCCGTCCCGGCTCCTTTGCCAACCCTGCTGCCCTGTCTGTCTCTTCTGCTCTCTGTCTGTCATACTTTTGACTGTCCTATAAGCCAGTGTTTCCCAACCAGGGGTACAGGTACCACTAGGGGTACGCGAGTACACTGCAGGGGGTATGTGGAAAAATTAACAAATGCATGGGGAATAGTCACATTGAGCATGAGTGAGGGGTACTCTCACTCACCCTCACTCATAGAGCATGAGTGAGGGGTACTCATCTTAGGACAAAAAGGCTTAGGGGGTACACAAGACAAAAAAGGTTGGGAAACACTGCTATAAGCAATACAGACACAGAAGCCCTTTACAAATATTTAGAAGAATAGTTAATGCATCTGCACACAATACTCAGATTTCACAACTACCTCTCACGTTAGCGAAACGAATCACTATCTCTCAGTCTTGAAACTTTTCACTTTTTGCAAGCCAATTCCCACAATTTTCTGCCTATACACATCATTATATCATTGGAATTGTGTGGTGTGAGATAAGTGCATGTTTTTGAAATGTGCCTTAAAACTCTTGACAACGGTGTTTCATGTTGGTGGATTGAGAACCTTCTTTGCATTTTGTGTGAGCAGTAGTTGAGTTTTTGGGCGGGGAAATACAGCAGTTGTGGAAATTGCATGGAAGAAATTGAGGGGGAAAAAACTGTAATGATGAACAGCTAACAGTCTATGAACAGCTTATATTAGGCCTTCATTAAATGCAAAAGATATGGTGCACTTTGAAGGACACAAAACACATTTTATGTGTTTTTTGTATTATTTTTATCACATTTATATACACGTATGTAGCTGACAACAAGGTCAATCATATACGACCTTCAGGTCTAGTCAGGCATCCTTTTACTATAGAAAAACAACCATTAGCAATAAGGACAAAACATGTTCGAATCACGAAACTCATTTATTTATACAGTTGACGAGCCCTGAGGAAGGTCAGCAGAACAAAAGCATGGAAGATTAAAAAAAAACACAATGAGGATTTAAGTCTGCAGACATTTGAAGTCAAGTCAAGTCAGCTTTTATTGTCAGTTTCTTCATATGCACAGGTCATACAAGGAAATTCATATCACGTTTCTCTCTATACCATCAAAGGACACATGACACGACTGACATTTACAGACTGACATCAAAGTGCAAGACAGGACAAGTAACAGTAATGTGATGAAGTAATAAATAATAACTAATAACTGAGCATTTAACATTGGTGAGTGACAGTGATGGACCAGTGACAAACCAGTAACAATAAGTGATAGGGTATAAATAACAATTTAAAATTTAACATTGAACATTTAACATATAGGCCTAGGGGAGAGGAATAGAAGACAGTTTATCTTTCTACTGTATTTTTACAGTTGACGTGCATAACCTCTAACCTAACAGATTAGAATGCCCAATGTAGACCCAACCTTGGCTCAATCGGCTGGGCACTGCACTGCCACACTGTCGACTCGGGTTCGATTCCGGGCCAGGTCATTTGCCGAGCCTTCCCCGTCTCTTTCTTCCACTCGTTCCTGTAACCTCTCATGCTGTCCTATCGAAATAAAGGCAAAAATGCCCTTAAATTTAAAACAATTGCTAAATAAATGCACAATGTAGGTTATTATAAATTATATACATTATATTTATTAGTATGTGCAAAGATAAAAGAAAACAATGATGTTCACTTGTGTGTTAGAAAAAGTATGACGTGGTGTATAGGACTGCATTAGGCATGGGCTGATTCCAGATGACTAGGTGTTATGTAATCAATCAGATATGATTGTTATATCTGTGTGTGAGAGAGCGAAAGTGTGTGTGTGTGTGTGTCTGTGTGTGTGTGTGCGCGTTTGTGTGCCTGCATGCGTGCGTCTGTCTGTGTGTGTGTAGGTGCGTGCGTGCGTGCGTGCGTGCGCGCGTGCGCATGCTTTCGTGCATGTTTTGTCAGTGTGCCACTGGAAGGCAGGGAAGTCCCCGCCTCAGAGGTGTTGGTACACTAATACATTCCTGACTCTTTGCAGCCCGATCCTCATGAGCTGTACAGACACTGCTGGCATTTCACACAGGTGAGTATGGCCTCCTCTAGGGACTTAACTGTGCCCCAGGAATATCCCCCACAGTGTGCTTGACATAATGACATCATCACAATACACTGGAATATTGCTTTACACTCAGGGCTCTATATTAACTTTTTTTTTTCATCACCAACCAAAATGTTTCGTAGATGTTAATCTTACTAAGTCAAACAGAACACTCACTAATGGCTAATAAGTTTTCTGTTCTACCAGCCAAATTTAATTTTCACCAGCATTTGGCCGGTTGGCAGGTGTTAATTCAGAGCCCTGATTACACTGCATCCCACTAAATCCCAGCTTTTATCTTTTCTTTCTTTATTTTTTTTACCTAAGCTGGGCTCAAACTACACAACTTTAAATGGCATCGTTTCGTAATCAATGGTTTGTGCAGCACATATACTAAAGACAATTGTAACTGGCTATCTTGTCTGTAAGGATACAGATACATTGAGAAGGATACAGCTGAGAAGGGGCGTGCGTAGTTGCCACACGGGGCCATTCATTAGTCCATTTTATCATTTTATCTTTTTAATGGGGGAGGGGGGGTAGTAGCAGGCTTATACTGAGGTCAAGGAGGCTTACAATGAGGTACAGGGGGCGCTTATTCAAAACAAGGGAACCACTGTAATATATGCGATTGTACCATCTGACATACTGTACGTTGTTTTAAAAAAACATCCATTTTGTCACATGTTCATGGAAAGCATAATAGGTCGGCTCTGGACTACAAGGCAGCCATGGCCTCATAATAAGGAAGTTGGACTTGGAATCAGAGGGTTGCAGGTTCGAATCCCACAACGCCTCAACTGTGGATGTGGTATCCCTACCCTTTCATCCATGGCTGAGGTGCCCTTGAATAAAGCTACTGTAATAGTCACTGCAGGCCAGTGCTATTGTATGGTGTTAACCAGGGGGGTATACCAAGACCATGGTTAAGTGATAACCCAGGCTTAGTTAACCTGCAGGAAGTGGTAAACCTGCTAATAGATGTACCTGCAGGCTTCATTTAGTTAAGGAAAAGAAGACTCCTGCCTCATCTATAAGATGATTTACCTCTACCACAAGGTTAACTCAACCTGGTTTACTGCTGAACCTGGTTCTTAGTATACCCCCCTCCCCCAACCCTCAAATTTGGACATGCCTGTCTTTGACAGATATTTTGATATTGAATGTGTTTACTACACTGTGTAGATAGCATTTGCTAGGCTTTTTCTTTTTGTTATAAAGAATTGCAGTCTGAAAGCACTTTCCCAAAAGTAGTGGAGTAGAGTAGAGTATCATTTATTGATCCCAGGGGGAAATTACGGCAGCTGCATCATTAGGTTGCTATTAGCCATAACACTCTCACACCTTTTTGGTACATTCCTGTATGTGCATGCGTCCCTTATTAAAACAAGAACAGGAATGAATGTGACAGGAAAATGAAATGACCTGTCGATTCACGGCGTGGAAATTCGTCCCGCCGGTTGGCTATGGCTTAGCTGTGGTCACGAAAGCTCCCATGACTCTTATTGTAAGAGTGGGCGAAGCAGGGCAAGAGGGGTTTCCCCCTGCGATAGGCAAACACATCCAGCTCTCGCCGCCTCTCGCACTCCCAGCCAGCAGCTAGCCTGGTCCCCCTACCCCTACCCCTACCCCAGTGTGTGTGTGTGTGTGTGTGTGTGTGTGTGTGTGTGTGTGTGTGTGTGTGTGTGTGTGTGTGTGTGTGTGTGTGTGTGTGTGTGTGTGTGTGTGTGTGTGTGTGCGTGTGTGTGCGTGTGTGTGTGTGTGTGTGTGCGTGTGTGTGTGCGTGCGTGCGTGCGTGCGCGCGCGTGCATGCGTGCGTGCATGCATACACACAGGTAGGTTCATCTTGTGTTTCTAAAAAAAACAGCCAGCTTCTTTTTTTTGTTATGAATTGTTATTTGTAACTATTTGTTTCAACAACACATGTCACATCTCTGAGAAAAACAAAAAACCCACAATGGATGAATACATCTGAAGTAGGGCAAGATGACATCAGTTTCAAAACTCAAATATAGGACATTAAGTCTGGTCTGGGTCCTTTCATACCTGGACGATGATTGTTTTCCATGTTCTTTGCTCATTGACAGTATATAATAACTCTGTTTTACGCCACGTGAAGAAGGCAGTGGACATGCTGCCATACTCAAAAATGTTCTTAATTCACATGAGTAAGGCAGCTATTGTAGTGCCGTGGTGGTGTTTGCTTTCTTTGCTCTGTTTTTTTTTTAACGCAGTGGTTAGTGAAAGTTCAAAGACTGTAAGGCTGCTGTCACCAGAGTGTTACTATGACAGGTTACACACTACACACACTACTAATAGTACGCTAGTTGGTTTCTATAATGCACAATGCATGCACACAGTTGCCACTGCTGCATCAAACTAAGTCATTCTTTATTATTATCAAATGTTATCCCTTTAGTTTGCACATATCTCCTTAAGCTACTGCGTGTATTTGCTGCAAAAGACATGTTGATGCTGCAGTTCTCTGAAGAGGAAGAGACCAGAGTAACCACAGGAGTAGGCCTATAGTGGCGGAACAATTGCACACAGGTCCCCTGGGCAAGACACTGATAGTGCCCCCCATACAGCCTGACAAGGTCACAATAGGGCCCCCACCACCGATACAGGAGGGCCCTGGGCCCTGGGGCAAATGCCCTGCTCCTCCCCCCCCATATCTCCGCAAGTAGGCCCAAGTGTGAATGTGAGTGAGTGCGAGTTTTACAGAGGACAGGCAGGCAGCAAACACAAACAGCCCCCTTGTAACCAAAGCCCATATAGGACACACACACACACACACACACACACACACACACACACACACACACACACACACACACACACACACACACACACACACACACTGAACATGTATGCACGTACACACACACACACTGTACACACGTGAGCACACACACACACACACACGCACACACACACACACACACACACACACACACACAGGGACAATCCATCTTATTAATTTGATTAATATTAATATTAATATTCTATTAATACAGCCTCTAACCTTCAATATTGTTATCAGGGCCGCTGACAGCTTTGGCCGGGCCCAGGACAAAGACATCTGAAAGGGCCCCATGGCCAATACATACAATGTAATGAGGAGCCAATCCTGGGCCCCCTATATCCCTATCCAGCACCCACCACCTCCCCCCGTGAGCACCCCGATTGTTATAATATTGTTATATTATTTATCTCTGTAAGCTTTGGCAATACTGACACACACAACACAAACAGGCATCCCAATAAAGCAAGCCTGACTTAAATTTAATGGATTTGACAACACCGAGGGTAGACATGATTGGACCAACTAATAGGTCAATCGGGTTTGTTCTGGTCATAGGCATCACTATGAAAGCACATGTCGCTTTCTAGAATCAGACTCAGAGTGCGCATATGTTCCGATTCTGACGTTGTTTTCTGACATTAAACTCGAACATGTATCGTTGAGAACTGTTCTTGTAACAATGTTACTTGTAAGCTAAACTCAGTAAGGCCACAGGTCACAATCCTATAGTTAAACTGAGATTTCACCTCAGATTTCTGTTGTTGTTGTTCCAAAATAACAAACAGATTATACTCTCACTAGAGTTAAGCTTTCACCGTGTTGAAAGTAAAGGTTAAGTCCCTTGCAGTAGCTGTGGAACATCTGACTTTTGAATGGGGGATTCCACAGACTAGCTGTCATTCAGTTGTAATAAACATGGCTTGGTCATATTCATTAATTTCACAAATCTAATGACACTTAAGCATTAAAAAAGTTACAATAACATCATTCAAATGCAGCAATGAGGATAATTAGGATAAAAATAAAATGTGGACAATGAAGAGTTAAGTTGAAACTCATATCAGAGAGGAGGCAGTGTGGAAGGGTTGTCCACAGAGCATCATTAGACATCACAGGGATTTTTGACACAACCACACACACACACACACACACATGCACACACACACATACACACACACACACACACACACACACACACACTGAGCAGTCACCAGAAGGGAAACTTAGCCAGCTGCTTTACTCTGTAATATCGTAACTAGCCCACCTCTCACTTTTCCACAGGACCTGCTCTGGGCCTAACCCAATAAAAGGCCTCACCAGGCATCACACTCACAAAAAGCTTGTCTAATTTGAAGGACAGACATCTCTATCTCCATCGCCATCTCTCTCTAAGTATTTACTTGACTGCGACAACTTTTTCTCCAAAAAAAACGGCCAAACAAACAAAAAACAACAGAATCAACATGAAGGCGTGCATCTCATCCTGGATTATTGCTCTGGCGCTGTGTCTGGCACTGTGCGACCGGCTCGGCGTGATCTCCATGCCACTTAACAAGCTTGAGCAGAGAGAGGTGAT